>NW_027663572.1:0-269893 GCF_964034855.1 Anser brachyrhynchus | reverse complement strand
AAAAAACAGTTCTGCTCTCAACAGTCAGGCTAACCCAGAAGATGTCCTGGAAGAAACACAGCTATAGCTATAGCACCAGCACCTCCTCTTGCAAGAGCCTTCTAAAGCTGTTGCTGTATTTTGTAGAAGACTGACTCTGCGGCATACATCGGGTACGATCGGAGAATTCCCACCTGACCAAAAGCCCCAGGAACTACGGTTAAATAAAAGATAAATTAATATAAATGAATATAATTAATAATAAAAATTAATAATAAAAATTAATATCCAGAAAGCTGACAATCATGAGCTAGGCATCCTGCTAATCATCCCTCCTGCAGGCAGGGGGAAAAAAAAAAGGTAAATTAGATCCAGGACTAGTTCCCAGGAACTTTGAAGCTGCTAACTATACTGCCTACAGTGCCCAGGCACCTTCAGAGCTTAATGGTAAGAGACAGAGGGTTTGGTGGGCTGTAATTAGGATCACAAGCACACAAAACACATCTATTTAAGTATTTCTAAGAATCGACTTATCGACTAAAGTTGTAGGGGGAAGGATGAGAAAAACAGCGGGGTAGGGATCAGAACCAGAGGTATAACCTCACAAAATCGCATCGGTCGCTTTCGTGCCTCCCCAACTGCATCACTGAGAGACAATTAACATTAAGCCACAGAACCTTCTGCAGAGTGGACATGATATTGAAGATAAACTGAAATTAATTGACAAATGCTCTAAGCAAGCTATCTGCTCAAAGCTCGTCCTTTTACGTTATGAACATTTGCACGATTCGTCTGGTTACAAAGCTAACTGCTATAATAAATGCACACATGTAACACCTATCAGTTTGTCTATTTATCAAATCATTAAAATTCTTCCCCGATAAGTTACTGTTAATTTGATCTGCGCTGGATGTGCAGCAGCCATTCTCTGTGCAGAATCCCCCAGATATCCCCACGCACGTGTTTGCTCTGGCACACTCTTTAAATAAACCTACTGGAAAACACGCAGAGATAACAGACAATGGAAAAGTTAGAAAACCATCTCCACTGATTATTTTTAATCCACGTGTAAGGTTTATCAGTTAGCTACACAGTGTCGGCACACGCAAGCTATGGCACTTTCAACATTAATGCACTGTTCAAGCCAGAGGTTTCAACGGTTGCTCTGTAAGCGTGGGGAATGTTTGCATTGCCCTTCCAGGCCAGCTTTAGATGGACAAGATTGATTGTCAATATGTGGTATAAGGGACTTGGCATTTCTGCAAGTGATAAAAACCTAATTGAGCAGCTATCCATGCGTAGCGCTCCCTTGGTTTTGCATATGATAATCAATCCCCTCAGCTACGTTGCTCATTTAATAGCGGAGAGGTTTTGGCTGAACAAACATGTGCAGAGGGCATCTCCAGAGCATCTCTCTGGGCGTCCTGACATTTCTTAGCAAAGAGCTGCTGGGAGGGATCTCGGCGCGTCCCCCCTCCAGCACGGGGATTTTCACACCCCGAATTGACGGACCGCTTTCACCGTCAACCTGCTGTACCCTACAGCACAAACGAGAAGCAAAGCCTGGCAGGTAACGTTCAGAGAATTGATGATGGGCTGAGGAGGGGTGCAGGGAGCGGGGAAAGCCCTGGGGGTGGCACTGGGGGTCCTGAGGGCAGCGGGCTGGGGGTGAAGGGGAGGGGGAGGAGGGGGGTAATGGGCTGGGTAGAGGGGTAAGGGGGTAAGTAAGGGGCTGAGGGGATAACTGAGGGGGTTAGGAAGGGGCTGAGGGGGTAACTAAGGGGGTAACTAAGCCGTTGAGGGGGTAACTAAGGGGGTAAGGAGGTGGGTAGGGGGTAACTAAGGGGATAAAGGGGCGGGTAAGGTAAGGGGGTAAGTAAGGGGGTAACTAAACGGTTGAGGGGGTAACTAAGGGGGTAACTAAGCCGTTGAGGGGGTAACTAAGGGGGTAACTAAGCGGTCGAGGGGGTAACTAAGGGGGTAAGGAGGTGGGTAGGGGGTAACTAAGGGGATAAAGGGGCGGGTAAGGTAAGGGGGTAAGTAAGGGGGTAACTGGTGGGCTGAGGGGGAAGGGCCCGCTGTGGGGGGGCCGCTCCTCACCCGCTTGCTCCTGGCACAGGGGGGCTTCGCGGCGCCCAAACGGTGGCGCCGCCTCTTCACCTTGCCGCCGGCCGCTCCTCCTCCTCCTCCTCCTCCTCCTGCTCCTCCTCCTCCTGATCGGGCTCCTGGGCTGCCGCCCGGCGCCCCGCCGCCACCGGCCCTGCCACCGCCGGCCATGCCGCTGCCGGTCGCGCCGCTACCGGTCGCGCCGCCCGAGGCCATACCGCCCCCCCCCCCGCGTTCGGTGCCGTCACGGGGCCCCCCCGCCCCCCGCCGCCACGCGCCGCGGGGCCTGCCCTGCCCCTCGTGGGAATAAAAATGTTGTTTTTGCAGAGTTACGTTGTTTAAAGGTAAGGAATGGGGTATTGAGGTGTGCTTGCAGCGATAAGAACGCTTAGCAGGCGACCTTGTAAAATGCAGACAACCAGACTCCGTAGAACAATTCGGGGAAAATCACGGTGTTGAGTCAAGTCAGGTAAGTGAAGAACCATTACCGCTTCAACCAGTAAAAAAGTCGAAAGAAATTCGAAATTTAACAGGCCGGCAACTGAAGGCCATGCATTGTCTGGGAAGCATCAGACAGATTGTGAGCCTGGATCACCCCCTCAGTGGGGAAACAGGGGAGGGTCCCGTCATCAAAAAGTATATAAACTGGGTTTTGGAACCAGCAGGGGCGCTCCTGCTCGTGGGACGCCCGCCACTGCGATCGCGAATAAATTCCTGCTTCGCTGAGCTCCTCGCCTGAGCCCAAGTTATTGGCTACGGAGTGTTTCTCACAATTTGGGGGCTCGTCCGGGAGCCAGTCGCCTACTGGGGAGCCCCACCGCCGCAGCAGCAGGAAGGCATGCCCCGCTGATTTCAGCGGTCCTGTGCATCGACGGCGGCGGTTCTGCGGAGAGCTGACAGAGGGCCCGAGACTGATGAAAGAGGCAGGATCCGTGAAGGAGTGGGGAAGGGAAGAAGGCAGGCACTCCGGCTTTGAGAATTGATCCGGTAACTCTGTGCACAGACCAAGGTAAGAAATAGGAAGTATTGCCTTGGGGGTCGGGTGAGACTCTGTGTGCCGTGTGATTGAGACGTACTTTTGTACGGAGCGAGTGTGGAGTCCTGATCCGCGGTTCCGCAGCTCCGCGAGGGGCGCGGCCGGAGACGGACGAAGCGTGAGATAAGGGAGAGAAAGGAAGAGTCTCGGGAAATGTGGTGTATGGTAAGCCCTTGCACGGGGAAGTGCTTGGCAATACACCAGGGAAATTTGGTGTGCGGTAGTCCTCGCACGGACGGGACGCCCGCCACTGCGATCGCGAATAAATTCCTGCTTCGCCGAGCTCCTCGCCTGAGCCCAAGTTATTGGCTACGGAGTGTTTCTCACACCCTCCCCCTCCCTCCCTCGCGCGCCCCCTCCCCTCACGGGAACGCGCGCCCCCCCCTCCCGCTGCCGCTCCCGTTCCTCGCCCCGCCCCGGTCCCGTCCCGGTCCCGCCGCCCTCCCGCTCCCGCCCTCAGGACCCGGCCGCCATAATGAACCCCGGCCCGGCCACCGTAAGCACGGGGCTAGGAGTCACCTCCAGAGCCTCCCCGCGCCGTGGCGCCGACCGCTGGTGTGCCGCAGCACCGCGCCGGGCGTGGGACGGCGCCCCGAGCCCACAGTGCTCGTCAGAAAAGCCCCGCACCGACAACCGATACCCCCGCACCGACAACCAACAGCCCCCACGCCGACAACCAACGCACAAGCAGTGTTTTAGGCCGGATTCGTGGCCCCGTTGGTCCGGGAGGCAGTCGTCACGCTAAATTCTACCCCACGGCAGGGGAACGATGGGCATCGTGACAGATCGCCGCCCCAGAAAATAAACACATAAATAAAGAATAAAAACGATAACGGGACATGAATCGTGCCCTTAATAACAGACATTGGGCAGTGAAATCACCGACTTCTGCAACAATACGTGCTCAGGGAACTGACTAAAACCCCTCCTGCATCGGCCATGTAATAGCTAGGCAAACATCACATAATACTTCCCTCCCTCATGTACACCAAACCTATTAAGGCAACCATAGTAGCGTGATAACGTGATTTTTCTCCTCCAGATCAGCGTCAAAGGCAGCTACGCTAGGTTTGCTCATAAGTTCAAACGCTGCTTTATTTATTTATTTAAATGCCATTTTTCTTATTTAGAAGGATTTCCATAGGGTGACAGGCCTTTAATGACACTCACGACTCAGAAACATTTGCCGATGCAGTCAAACGGTGTCTATTAACGCGAGGCACTGAAGTTAATTGGTATTAAAAATGAGCCAAAACGAAAGGCAAGTATCTGCGTGTCCAGCAGAATGACAGCGATCATCACCATTTGATCAACCTTCCCTGTGAGTTCTATCTGCAAGTTACTTTGAGGTAGCGCTAGAAAGAAGCGGTTGGTCCAGAGCATCCCTGCAAAAAGAAACATCCACGGCTTAAGTACCGTTTACTCTTTTGGTATCCTTTTAAGTACTTTTTACCCGTTTCGGACTCCTGCCTCTTCCCGGCTCACTGATGACAGCATTAGCAGCCCCTCAAGCTACTGTCCTACAGCCTTTCCCATCAGTGAAGAGATAGGAAAAACCCCACTGCTTCTTGGAAGAGAAAACCAGCAGGTTTTTGAATAAAAGCACTCTCTGTTGCAGCTAGGTACAATGAAAAGAGTTTATGAAATCATTACGGGACATTCTTGTAGAAAACTTCCTCAAGCTTGGAAGAAAAAAAACATTTCAGCTAAGTAAAACAGAAAATAACTGGAAGAAGTGAAGTATGGCGGTGTTGGAAAAGTTGCTTCAAAGACTTGTTTAATTAAAAAGAAGGAAAAAAGCAAGTTCCTACTGCAATCCCATCTTTGTCAAACTGATGGCGGGCACCAGTACGATGTGTTCAGCTAACACAGGCTGGAAGTTGTAACTGCAGCTGTGAAGTTTACCCAGTAAAAAGACTCCGCAAAGCATTCTAGCAGTTCCGATGCAATCACTGCTTCCTGAATTTGTGACTCACGGTTAACACGGCAGTACAGGAAGAAGTCTGGCATTCACTGTGCTCTTACGGTAAAGAATCTGCCCTGCGCACACCATCCCAAGCCAGGTATGCGCTCCTAACAGGAAAGGACGATAGGCTGATAAGTCTCAGCAGAGGGAAAAAGACATCAGAGAACTACTTTATAACAGCAGCACGCGGGCTGCAACCAACGTTCTCTTCCTCTCATCATTTTCATTTCTGTGGACTCCAAGAGAATACACTCCCAACATTTTTCAGCTCTGGAGAACAAACAGCCCAACCAATCTCATTCACTGAACTACAAAACTGGTATTTTTGCTATCTAGTCCGGAAAAGGAGGCGCACGTCTCTAACGTACAGTGTAGAGACCTTGTTAATAGGCAAAGTCTGCATAAAATAGGTGGCCACAGCCTGATTTTCTGACGTTCAGGGCCTTGGGTCACACACCACCACAGCATCAGACTTAATGAAGTCACCAATCTATGTGGGCCTCTCGTTACACAGGTCACATGTTATGGACCAACCTCTCAAAGGCCAAAAACCAGCACTGATACTGCCGGGCCAACACATATCTGTAGCATCCCATTTCTGGGTGACAACACAATGAATGTTTCCACAAAGTACTCGATGCAACCTAACTACTGTGTTTGGTGATGCAAAGCAAGCCGTGTCAAAGCAGCGTAGCACCCAGGCACATTCCTGGAAGATGTTTTGCTGCTCACATTGAAGAAAATAGATAAAAAAATCCTGTGCAGTTTGCACTTCTGAGCTCAAGTACCACAGCTATGCACTGCAATTGAAGTGGCATCAAACCTTGTAAGGTTTTGAAGCTTCAGCACTGCCATCCAAATTCAAGGAGGCTGCATCTATTATCTTGAATTTGCCCCAGCTCAGTCCCCTGAAACAATTCCATAGACACGTACAAGCAACCCTTTTCCCACCCAGATTCTTTGCTTCATCTATTCCACCTCTACCTTGTGTCATATTCTTATTAATCTGCCCCTCAAAAGACTCCCTGGCTCACACAAAGAAGCAACCCAACAAATCCCTGTTCCCAGCCACGTTGCTTTCATGCTTTGGGAAGAGTTAACTGCAACAGCTCTAACTGTGATGCCACCTCACCCCCTCCACCTATGTGAGGTTCTTTGCCTTCTGTCTCCTCCTACGTGTACACCTGCACTAGAACCAGGAAGAATGTGCTTCCTACAATACTCCAAGAGCCTCTTCTGTTTCAGGATGTCATCATTTCAATTCAGGACTGAAAGTATTCCTAGCAAAAACCCAACAGCTAATAGCTAACAGAAGCAGTTGCTGGTGATCAGCTACAAGTAACCTGGAAGTACTGAGGAGTCACAAAAGAGAATTTGCATTACATTTAAGAACAGCATGCAGCTTAGGACCACTGCTTTCACTGACTACACTAAGCCATAAAAAAGAATTGGATTCTTACCTGCCATCACAGCAATTATGGTTTATGTTGCCCCCAAAACACACACGGCAGTACCAGAACTGTGTCAACTAGCTTTAACAGCTTCCCCAGCTATTAAGTACAGTAATTTCTGCTTCCTTTTTTTTCTTGGAGGAATATTCTTTTGTTTCCAGCCTCACTTACTTATTATACACACTGTTAATTAGCAACTATTTCTCCATACTCATAGGGTTATGGAGTCCCTATGACTGGAAAAGACTCTGTACCCTTCAAGATAAGAACAGCATAAAGGCAGCAACTCGCAAGACTGCTCTAGCTTAAAGCAAAGCTTTCCTCATTGCTCTCATCTCCTTTGACTTGAGTGCTGTCATCCTTCTACCAGAGCTTTAAAAACTTCATTACCACGAATGAAGGAAGACCAGAGCAATCAGAGAGGGTAGCAGAGGGTATAACTTAAGGAGCTGTTACTAGGATTTTTTTGTTGTTCCTGGTGGACTATTTTTCTCCTTGCCAGCAAGGAGGGAAAACCAGCAAGTTGTTTTCTCCAAGATTTTTTTTTTTTAGGTTTAAGAACACGGATTATGTTGTAGCAATTTCTTCGCTGTAAAGCGTCAGCTGAGAAGTCTAACAGTAAGAAGGGCAAGGGAAAACTGAATGCTGATGCAGAGAGTGCCAGCAGACATCATCCTCATTCCACGGGATGTTTGTAGCTATGGCAGTTGAAGTCTACACTTCCATATGCTTAACATACCCTATTTATAAGCCAATTTTAGCTGACCTAGCATGTATCAGTAGTACAGTTAGAGCCAGCAGCCTGCAGGAAAAAGTGGGCACAGGTGTTTCCATAGCAAGGCCTGTGAGTGTCTCCCATACATACTTCCAGTCTAAGCAAGCACATGAAAGGCTTGGCTTGTCGCTTACCTAAGGAACCAGGAAAACAAGGGGAAGCTAGATTTTGCTTGTGTCCTAATGCCCATATAAAAATAAAGACAGATGAAATACCCTTACTACCTTGTTAAATTCCATAAGCCGGAAGAGAACGTGCTGCACACAGGTACAAGTAAAATCCCTTGCTGGCAGGTTTGCAGAAACAAATTTTTTATTTACACAGGCAAGTCTATCTTTAGACCCCATTTACCTCTTTACATTTCTCGAATATTTACATGACTTCATGATGCTCCAAGAAGGGAGTGATGAACAAAAAGATTACAGAAACTGTCAAAAGCATAGCAAAAAAAACCCAACCTATCATTGTGCTTTAAAACTTATGAGCTAGAATAATGTAGAAGAAATGTAGTTTTAGCACTTTGGTCCTAACGGTCATGCTCTAGAAGACACTTAAATAGCAGAGGGGATTTCAGAAGTGACCGTATCCAGAGGTTGCCAGTGACAATTCATGAGTGAATCGTAGAGTTCTTCGCTTGTCTCCGTGAATTGTCTGTTCATTTCATCAACATCCAAGTAGAGCTGTGGATCTGAAAATAAAAGCCTGGTAAGTCCAAGTATCAAATCTGAGGCATGCGCACAAAAAAACTTCACGTGAAATGGCTAATAAAATGTATTTTAAGCTAAGTGTAATAAGCTATTAGATCTACTAATTTTAGTGAGGTATTTAGTCCTCTAAAATTTTGAGCCTCACAACTCCAACTTTTGGGAATTTGTATATTAGAAGGCTGGGACTAGAACTGTCTTTCAAGATAAAGACAAAGACAATGTTTAAGATAGTAAAGATAACGTTTACGGATAATCAGCCATGAAACCCTCCCAAGAGTCATTTAATTCACTTCTACGGCAATACACGTTACATAGGATAGTTTCTAAACACTAACACAAAATGCCTCCACGTGAGGAACTTTGCAAACCTTCCAGGACACAAATATGTTTTGTACCGTATTTGTAAGTGCAAGCTGAATCCTCCTTTTGGAATCTGCAACATAAGCTTTTACCTCAGGGTGGAGAACAAAGCTTTTGCATATTACTGAGTTTCTAATATAAAATCTGTTTAGCGGAACCAATACAAAGAACAAAATTCTGTCTTAGACCATTTTCAAATGGGAATGAAGGCACAGGTACAAGAAACCTGCTGCGAAGCATTGACAGTGTCCCGTTTTACTTGATGCGGTCAGTGTATGCTGTATCAGCTTTAAAACCCCAGCTGATTGCAGATCAACCCCACAGAGGTTTGACCTCAGCTGAACTTTCAAGATGTTCTTCATCCAGTAGAGGTTGGCTTGTATTGTTAAAAGGCACAAGGATGGCTAAACTCAAGTGACAATGATAGAACCCTTATTACCGTCAGTAATTAGGTCATCACCGATTGCAGTCATAACTGAAGATTCCTGAAAGACAGAAAAGGCTAAGTTTAATCATAACTCATTTCAGAAAGCATCACAGATTCAAAGTGCTGCAGTCTCAACCCATTCCTTCTTCCTACAACTACAAGGATAGATGGCATTTTATCTACTTATTTTTAGAAGAAAGCCAATATTACAGTACAGGTTGGAAGGGACCTCCGGAGGTCACAACTAATACATCGACCACGATAAGTCCACTTACAACAACTGTTTAATTTGCTTTAAGCAAAGCAAATCAGAAGAACAGGAACAGAAGAAGCGTACGCAATTATGCTGTCAAAACCATTCTTTGGTATGCGTGAACAAATAATGGTGTATAAATCACTAATTCTATGGATTTACTATTTAAGCACTTAAATACAAACACCTCTGAATGGAATCTGCTCTTTTAACTTCACACTAAGCAGAAAGCATGTTTTCAACTTCGGATTCTTTTTGCTGATTCACACAAATCTGTACAACGTATTATCTGTGAAATATTTTCTTTACAGCAAGCGTGCAGTATCTTTACCTCAAAAACAGCTGGAGCCATTAAAGAATCTCCTAAAGAGCAGTCTCCAACAGCTTGCATGCTGTCATAGGGAGCATAGGAGCTGTAGTTGTAGTCAGCGTGAGCATCTTAACTCCTCTGCGAGTGGTAGTTCTGGTAATCTTGGCAATAATCATTATAGTTGTATGACTGGTACCGCTGCAATTCTGCTTTCAGTCTGAAACATGAGAAGTTGCATACAGTCAGAGAACAGAAACTGTAAACCCAGTTCTGAACTTAAACAATTTGTCAGCTTACATACTTCAAAACTTAAAAGGAAGCTTTCCTAAACAGTCACCTAAGTGACAGCTTAAGTCACAGCTCAAAACCTCATTTCTATAGAAGCAAGCATCCTCACCTTTGCCAATACCAGAAGGAATTGTTCTCATGGATTAACTCCAGAGCCTTGACATGGTTACCTGTACACATCAAGTATTTTTAGCGTTGGCATAAGCAAGCTGCTGCTAAGTCTCTGTGCTTTGCTAAAGATTGATTTAAGACCAGAGACATTTATCAAGCACAGCTGCTTTAAAGATGCAGTCTTAACCCTTCTATCTTTTGTTTGGTTAATTACTAGATCTTATTTCCAGAAAGAAGTGAATGGAGTCAGATTATCCATTTCAAAGAAGCATCTGACGCTGCCTGTCAGTTTGCCATGTCTACCTCCACCTGCTCAGTTTTTTTGTTTGTTTAAAGTCCATTAAACATTCAACAGCTGCCAACTATACCGCTCAGGTGAAGTCAGTCTTGCTTAACAACACAATCGCGATTCTCCAGCATGACGCCTTATTATTAGTGGGAGAATTACAAAATACACTGGTTCTTAAGAAGAAAGGGCCAGCTGATTAGCTTTCACTACTTTCCCTTTCAAGATTTTCTCAGGGGCAGCTTCAGACTAATGACAAGAACCAAGACAAGTGCTATCTGTACTAAAACTGAGGTACACTGCATAAAGAACATTCAGATAACCCAGCTGCATATTCAAAAAAATCCGCTGTTTAGACTTGTCTTCACTGATTCTGTACAGGCAGACCTCCTGTGGTTGCAGTGCCCAGTTTCTCTGACTTGAATTGGGGATGCAGAGAAGTGAGTTCTATGCTTTTGGGGAAGAATACAAGCTGAAGGCATTCTGAAATAGCTTCCAAACTCAGCAAACATGAGGGACAAACTAATCCAATGGCTGGGTATTTCAATGCTAAGAGAGCACGGTACTCAGCCATTCAGAAACGTATTACTGATGTGTATTTTAATACCTACATTTGTTTCAATACTGCAAAGCTACACAAGTTCTAATAAAGAGGTAATCCATTGTCTTGTTACTGTAGTAAACAAACAGAAGATACATCATCTTAGGTCTTCTGCTTCCAACTGCACTCTTCCTACATACAGTTGTGTAGGGAAGGAAAATCTGAAAATACTGTTGACGTTCTTCTGGATAGCCGAAGCAAGAAAACATGTTTGTGGCTTATTCTTGTTTTCAAAATAAAACAATATTAATTTAATCAAAAAATTTTGGCAAAGAAGTTTGGACAGTGCTCTCTTGGAGAAGAGCATTTCCATTCTAAAGCAGAAGGAGGCAACATTTGCAGAATTATGCTAGGTAAACAGAAACAGAAGTGTCATTTTTTACTATTTAACAGAACACACAAGCTAACCTCATGAACATACTGAAATTGTTTATATGAAGTCCTGTTTTGTCAGTATCCTGGATCAGAGTTCATCAAATTTGGTATCAATTCTTTAACCGTTCAGAGACCTGAATTGCCTTAAATAAGTGATAGAACTGAGCCGGTAGAGTAAGAAACCCTCTCAGGAAGTGCTAAGCTTTAAACTCCCCATTGCCCTAAGCTCATGAAAAGCAAAGAATAGCATTCTAAACCTGTTCTAGTAATAACGCCTTTGGCTATCTCCCTGCGTTCCCATTTTTCCCCCCCACTTCTTTCCTGTCAACCCACTATAAAACTAATTATGTGCTTCTCTCAAACTAGAGGGAAAGCTCTAAGAACAAGAACTCCCTAGCATATAAAACCACTTCTTGTCCCTTCTACCTTATGCAGGCCCAAACCTGAAAATATTTACCAATGCGTTCAGCTTTGCTACTGTTGAGAAACAAGGCTGGTTACAATGGCAGCTAAGCCCAAGTTGCGCTGTCTGGCTAGACTTAACAGTTGGATTCCCCCAGCCATCCTGAAGCAGGTTGATGAATCCAGGGAGTCAAAACATAGGACTTCTGCATTTCTGGTTTTGTAGACTGCATCGTGTGTACAGCCACTACAGCAAGGGCCACAGACTTTCCAAAGGCAGAGCTACAAGAATCTGATTATTTAGAATAACTGTATCAATGCACAACTCCTTGGTTACCTTTTAGAAATTCCTATGCTCAGCCGGATTCCTTTTCCCCCCAGACCTGGTGCGTTCTGGCAGTCTTGCAGTGCCCTCATCTGATCACCTTGCTCACCAAATCTGACATAGGCATACCCTCTACTATTTTCAAAAGGGAGAAAACCAATTCTGGTATGCATAACAGTTACAAAGCTAACGAATTCAGTTTCTGTCTTCTACAAAAAACAGAAGATAGCAGCTACTATAGCTTCTATTACTTAAGCAACCTCTCTGGCATGTCCACGTGCACAGAAAAGGCTTTCACCAAATTAAAACACTTGGGCCAGAAGCAAAAAGCTTATTCCTTGGTAGCATTAAGATGCAACTCACTGAGAGCCAGCAAAACAATACATTTTAAGTGCTCTCTGCGTAAGTAATCAGATTCCATATTTCTGCATATACAGCAGTTAATCAGTTAGCACTAACCCACTCCTTTTGGAGCCACAAACTTTATTGGTCACAAACACCAAGAGCTGGCTGTAATTATCTGAACCAGTATTAACCGGTACCTCTGAACTCTTCAAACAAAAATATCTTTCAGGTGCTCTTAGAAGAACAACATCAATTGCCTGCAACAATTTGATGGCTTTGCTAAACGGAGCACTGAAAAGCACAGTGGTACAGTTTCTTTTGTAGCCTGTTCAGAAATTATAGCCCCGTGCCTACAGCTTCAAATCAGGCCAAGCTTACCAGCCCAACTCTTACAGCTTAAGTTCACTGCACTCGAATGCCTTCAAGACGTGCTTTTAGGAGCCATGGAGAAGAACCCTCTGGTAAGACCACCATTATAAAGTACTGAGTGTTGTTTTACACTTAAAATAGAACTATCTGTTACAGTCATTCATCAGCTTTCCCTAGGCTGCTGCTCTCTCACTACTGAATGTGATCCTGCTCTCAGTTTCCCACTAACTTTTTCCCCCAGCGTTTATGGCCTCTTTTCATCTATGACACTTTTAAGGGACTACACCGTGTTGAAAAATGCTGGTTAACATTTCCTTTTACACAAGGTGCCTCATCGAATTTTCCTGACTAAACCAAACCCCAGAACCTTAACTAGAAGAGGAAGCACACAAACACACACGCCTCCCTGGCCACCATATCTCCCCAAAACATATCTGTTCAGTAACAGACCAACTGTAAGAATACTGCGATTAAAATCAGTATAGCTCTATACACTGCTTTTGTTCGGGATTACTAGCTAATGTCCTTCCCCTTACCCCTTCTGGAATTAATACTGAATTCTGTACTCCAAAACGCGGTTCTTAAGTCATACAAATGACATTTAACAATCAGAATTTTTCCACACAGTGATCCTCAATAAAAACTTCAATCCTCTACTGCAGTCTTTCAACAAATTAAAGGAATACAAAACTGGCTAATAACTGTTCAGTGATTTTTGGACCTTTGTAGCACTAGAGTAACAGCAGTACACTCTGCAGCATAGTTGCAAGTACGTGGGAATAAGATACTCTCTCTCATCTCTTTTTTTCTCTGAAAAGTGTGAGGCCTCTATTTCACCCTACTAAAGATTTTACCACCAACTGTACTGCTAGCATTGAGACACTGCAACTTCTGTGCTTGTATGAGATGCAGGACAGGTTCCTTAAGGTGTCGCAATTTTTTGTCTAAACCTAGTGTTGAGATCAAAAAAGGGATTGCTACTAATTGCGTACGTATCAATAACCAGGACAGAAGACATGCTGCATATAGGAATTAAACTTTTTCTAAAGCTCTAGTACATGAACATATCAAATCCCGCAGATTTTTTCTAGTATGGTTTCAGAGGTCTTACTTGATGGACATAAGCGCACAAGTGAAGACAAAAGATATTCTGTTTACCTGAAGTACATGAAGGTTTGAACTACATTCTAGTCCTGATCTTTCCAGTCAAAACTGTTTAAAAAACAACCCACCAAACAGTAAAACAAACAAGAAAACCCCATGCTTCCTCTCTACATAAAACTTTTCACAATTGTGTTTTCTGCCCACCACCTGGCTTTAAAAAGTATACGAATTTCTTTGAAAGATCATGTTTTTAGTCTGAACTCCAAATGAACAACGTGTAGGGCATGTAAAGAACAAGCACGTCATTAATGAAAGCTTTTCTCTAAAAAGGATAAACTTATTCTTGGGGAAAAGTGTGGAAACAGATGTTATCTAGGCAATATTCCTACAGGAAAAACGAATAATTTTGCCACACCTCAAAGGAAAAAATAATTGTGCTTAACAGGTAAGAAAATAAAAAAAATCAGAGCAAACCAAAAAATAAATCACAGAATATGCATCCTCGTTTTAATCATTAAGTATTACCTCTGAGCTCTGCTTTGGTGCTTGGCTTTGCACTTTCACAGGCTACACACTTCGTGGCCTCTGCTTTGTTTTGAACCAAGCAGGTCTCCCAATCCCAGCTTCCTTCAGGCTTCTTGAATTTGTCTAAATCCAGAAATTCTCCAGAAGGAGCAGAAAATGCAGATGCACTGCTACTGGTCACAGGTGTTGGACCCTCTGTGAGACAAACAAGACAGTTAACCATCCTGTTTGAACATGAACTATAAAATGAACATTAACTTTTAAATTTGATTTGTCAAATCCCACAGAAATGTTCAAAACTACTCCGCAACTCCCCCCCCCCCGCCCCTGAAAAAAATAAAAGCCACCAAAAACCCACAAAGAAACAAACAAACAAACAAAAAAAACAGAGTGGAACTCAAAGCTTCCAAACAACACACAACTCTGTTCAGCACACAAGCTTCTGCTGCTGTTGACCACAGTGTAACCTCCATAAAGAGGCCTGACAGGTGCCTTTTAAAAAAAAGGTGCCTTTTAAGAGAGAAGCAGAAGATAACGCTTCAAATTCAAAACCGGAAAGACAAGAATGGTTCTTCCCTTCCACAGCACACGCAGAAAACTTTTATCCTAGTATTACTTGCATCGCTCTTCCTCTTGACAAGTGCAACGTAACCGTGCAATTCACTGCACCATGGTCACAGTAAACCCCTCATTTCCAGAATTCCTCCTTGCAATGGCAAGAGCCTCAGACAAAGATGCCGACTGACCGCTCAGAGGTTGGAAGTCCAAGAGAATCAACTCTGTCTGAAATCCATTATCTTACCTCATGAAATTTCAGTCTTACCGCACAGGATGATTACAAAAGCCCGGTCTAGTCCATCTTAATTTGTTTCTTCCACGATATATTTGCACAGGTGTTTTTCGATGTAATGGCATGTTAAATGACATTTAGAGTCAAAGTTAGAATTAGAATCGTATTTTAAAAACAATACAACCACGCTCAAAATCAATTACGGTCACACACAATGGGAAACAACCCAGTACTGCCCTGAAGAAGTTACCCAGCGGGTCACTCGCTTTCTTGAAGCCTACCACTGACCTTCATAGGCATCTCTCTGCTTTAGCTTAAGACTAGTTAAGACTACACTGTCTTGAAATCTGGCTTCACATCTCCCCTCAATTACATACAAACGGTGAGTAGAGGCATTTTGGCCACATTCTGTAATTTTTTTTACTTATTTTTTGAAAGAGAAAAACGCAGTCATTTTTAACTCTTTCTATGGAGTTCTCATTTTCGCCAGTGAAAAATCACTATGTTGTTTTTAAATTAAGTCACCCACTTCAGCCATCTTCCCTCACCAGCTGCAAAGCCGGGGGTATCTGCATTGATCCAGCTCCGTACTAATACATTTCACAATCAGTTCAATTTATGCGACAGGCTGGAACCTGGGCTGAGACCTCTGAAGTGCCTGTAAACCAATCCTGCAGACAGCCGCTAACCCATCAACCGTACCTGGGAATCGTGTTGCTTAAAATATTCCATATATGCAACGTACTTTTATTCTGTACAAGATTCACAGAGGCTAGGATGGAAACAACAGGAAAAAAAGGACCATACCTGGTTTCTCAGACTGACAGGCTACACATTTGTTATCTTCCGTCTTATTTGGTACAAGGCATATTCCACAGTCCCAAGAGCCTTTCGCCTTCTTAAATTTGTCTCCAAAGCCCAGAGTGGCTGTTGTGTCAGTGCTGCTCGAGGAGGATGTCACTGTCACCGAGCTGTCTGTGACCACTGGTCATGTCAGAGCAGGCATTACTCCCGTTCCAGGTTTTGGTGTCTCACATGCTATACATTTTGTAGCTTCCGGTTTGTTTTGGACAAGACATGTATCACAATCCCACGTTCCAGGTACTGTTTTGAATTTGTCTCCAAAGCCCAGCATCCCTGCTGGGGGCGCTGCTGGCTTTGAGGTGTCGCATTGACTTGAACTTACTGTCTGTTTCATACTCTCAACTGTTGACGCTTTAGTAGCTTGACAAGTTACACATTTGTCCTTTATGTCTTTGTTTTGCAGAAAAGGGTCACATGTATCAGATTGCCAGTACGATGCTTGTTTAGAAGTCTCTTTACCTGCAGAAAAAGTTGTTATTGCAGGCCTAGTATAAACCACTGTGCTTGTTGTAGGTTGTGCAGACGTAGAAGAGCGTGTTTTCAACAATCCAAAGTCTAGGAAGCAAGAAAAAAAAGTCTTCCTGTTAGCGCAGCACCTCACTACATGTAACTAAGTGACTTTACTAGAGGGCAAAAATTTCAACCCAGGTGCCAATGGTTACAACTAGACATTCAGACCGAGCGCAACAGGAAGTCCCCAGAAATCTTATCTAAACGGATGAAATTTCATCTGCTGCACTGGGTCACAACAGAACATTTCGTTAAAGCTTCATTTAACTCTTTGTTTCCAAGCAAGCTTTAAATCAACATTTTCACTGGTCGATACAAGTACAAACAGACAGTAGCTGACTGAAATCTGACAGTCCAACGTGGAATGGAAATAATACAATTTGATTAAGACGCGATGCCCAATCGAATCAGATTTCTAAAGCTCCTCCTTCCGTAGCAGATGACTCAAATCTACTCCAGTAACTGTACAGAAGTTTGTACTCGGAGCAGCAATCCATACGGTATTTTCCCACAGATGCTGAATATTAATTAAATAATAAAAACTCAAGACAATTGAACAACTGTCTAATTTTCTATAATTAGGACAACTCCTTATTTAAAAGGTGGCAATTTTAACAGAAAAGACAAGCTACTAATACAGAAAGACTAAAGGAAATGCATCTTAAACAGCAGCTCAAGTTGCTTGTAAATCTACCTTGAACATAGTTGTTTTGTGGTTTGTTTGTTGGTTTTTTTTAATCAAAAATGAAGTCTTTGAACAATGTGGATTTAGATTCTGCTTCTTTTAAACCGATAAAGAAAGTGAATGTCACTTCACTCAGAGGTCTTTCCTTAAACAAAATGCACAATGTATTTTCTCTCACTTAGCTCTTTCCAACAGAGAAATGTGCTGCCTTCTTAACAAGTATGTAAGTTAGAAGAAGACTTTTGGGAAAAGATCAAATTCAATAAAGCCCTTTTTCTTAAAAGATATCTTTTCCACAGACACACTTTATGAAACTGTTGAAAACAATTGCAATTGCTTAAAAACAAAATTCAGAAAAGGGTTTTTAACGTAAAACACTCCACTTCTGTTTGCAGTTTAAATTTTAATCCACAGGAGCCATTGTAAGCTAAGGCCCAAAGATTCGCAGCTTTCGCCATGTATTTGGAACTGAAGCTCTTTCCTATTCTTTCTTCACCTGGGCTGAAGGTGGGACAGGAGTGTTGAGCTTTACAAACATTTCCTTTTCAATTCCACAAATTGTATTTACTTAAAATGAAACACCGATTATCTGGCTAATTCTCTTAGTACCTCATTTACAATTACATCCTAACACGTAAAGGAGATGCAACCCATCTGCTTTTCATCTTGCAGTTTTACTTCCAGCAACAAACACCACTTAGAATAGAAGGGGGCAGATGCACCCTAACAAACGCAGCGCTTAATGTAATGCTCTCCTACATTCATATTTATAGCAGATACTCTATTAACCATAAGTCGTGTGTTGGTTTTTTTTTAATAAAAAATGCTAGCGTATTTTTTGCAGCATCTTTTTAAAAGGAGTTCATTATCTCACCAGGATTTTTTAGAACGTCTAAGACGCTTCCTTCCTTTAATACGTGGGCAGTGGTGAAGGGACCACCAGCAAAATCTTTGACCTCCTCTTTCTGTGTGTTGATGTTGGTTGAGGTGGTGGTGTCTTTTGAAACAAAAGAAAACAAAAACAGCTTTCACAATGTGACCTAGTTAGAGCAGATTATACTCACTTTTGTTAGAAACAAGAATTTCCAGCTTCATGCTTCTCACATAAGAATCTTCACAAATTCTACTTACTTTGCAATGCTTTATGATTACAAGCAAAACAAAAAGCAACAAAACAAAACAAAAATTATAAAAGCAGATCTGTCACTGGAAAAATACTGCAGAAGTCCAACACTGCCTGGAATTGCTAGCATGCGCAGACAGGACAGATTGAAGATTTAATAAAGAAAAAAAGGAAAATCAGCACTTCAGATCTGAAGTGCTAAAGTTTCAGTTACCTAGGGTAAGAAAGGGCGTCACTGGAGTACCACTGGGTCCAGAAAGTTCTGCCGATTTTACAACGGGAACACTAAATGTAAACCCAATCTGCTATGAACAAGAGAGGTTTTTCAGATTCTCAAGCCACAGGAACTCCAATCGAATGCACACACAAAACCAAATCTGAAAGCTGCTCTTCACATTTGTAGCACGCATGCTGAATGACAAATTATAAGCCAGAAGCCTACATACTTTTCTCCATCAAGGCAGATTCTGCTTTAGTGTTCTGCAACAGCCTACTAAATGCCTAAGAAAAAAAGTCAAGCTCCTTTATTATTTTACTTACAGAAGACGTAGGTAGCACTTCTGCCTCAGTAGATTTCACAACTGGAGATGAAAACGCAAACTCAGGACTGCTAACAGTACTTGTTGGTTGTATCTGTATTTTCAAAAGAATTAAAGGTTTATATTTAAGAGCAACAACTACCTGAATTCACTATCCAACAGAAGTCCCGCAGTGACGTCGAAAAACCTGATGTTTGAGTTATTTTGCAGATAAAAGTAATAATAAAACACAGGGAAGTTTCCAAGTGGGTATAGGACAATATCTTCAAAACCAAATTCCAGAAACTGAGAGGAAAAGCTGGAGATGCTACTTAGGTCTAAATGCACGGAAAAGCAAGCCAGGAAGCTGAAGAACGGCAAACTCAGCCCAATGATACTCCAAGAACTTCAGCAAACACCTCAACATGTTAAAGCAGCTGTCTACTTCAAACCGTACAAAAAATATTTCAAGTACTCTGGAACAGATTAATGTTTATTTTATTGCAATAATATGCCAATTATTGCACCCTAGGCTCATTCTATGTGAGGCTCATATGACCACGTTACCTCTAATTTAATAACTTAAATAAAGTTGTGGTTTAACCATTGCAGGCAACTAAGCACCACACAGCCACTCGCTCACTCCCTCCAAGTGGAACAGGGAAAAGAACTGGAAATAAAGAAGTAAAGTTGTTAAATTTGAGGTAGCATTAATGACTCATCGCATGTAATGGCTACCTGGAAAGACAAATGCCATAACCCTGTACATACTCCCCACTCCTTCCCCTTCTTTCCCCCAGCATTTATTGCTGAGCACGATGCTAAATGGTGTGGAATATCCCTTCGGTCCTCTGGGCTCCGCTGTCCTGGCTGAGTGCCCTCCCAGCCTCTTGTGCATCCCCGACCTCCTCGCTGGCAGGGCAGCGTGAGAAACAGAAAAGGACTTGTCACTGTGTAAGCACTGCTCAGCAACAGCTAAAACACCAGTGCCTTACCAACACTGTTTTGCTCACAAATCTGCAACACAGCATCATCTACTACGAAGAAAATTAACTCTACCCCTGCCAAAACCACTATAAATAACTTGGCATAAAGTCCACACCCCCCTTCCCCCGCAGACTTCCACAGCATTTGAAGCAGTTATACAATCACGTTAAATGGGAGTTGGCAGGCTCTAAGACTGAGAGAAGCAGAATCAAAACATTTATGCCTTTTTCCCCAAACTGGCATACAACCCCAATTCATTCAGCTGCGTAGAAACTAATATTTGTTAGTTTCATGAGCACCACAGAAAAAGTCAACTCGCAATAAAGCAGTATACTCATTGTAAACATTATTTATAGCATAAAGATTTACCTTGCCCGCCGCCGTCGCTGCTGCATCTGCCATGCCTGCCGCCTCCGTTGAATTTGCCACGCTTGTCGTTGCCGCTGTTGACCTTGATATGTCCTTTGTCATCAGCAGGTATGGCATGCCCGCCGCCATTATTGGATATGTCAAGCCTGAGGGCACTGTTGAACACGTTATGCCTGACGTCGCCGTTGTATATATCATGTCCTCCACCTCCTCCTCTGATAGATCTGTCAAGTCCTCCACCTCCGATGGATCTGTCATGCCCTCCACCTCTGATGGATTTGCCATGCCCGTCGCAGCTGCTGGAGTTGCCGTGCTCATTGCTGCTGTTGAAACAGCGCTCGGTGACGCTGAGACAGCGCTACTACCAACGAAACTGGAATTGAACTGAGGCAGCGATGCAGCACTGATGGGTAGGGGTATTTTCGGTAGCACTGGTTCCTCCACTTCCTAAAGTTGCAAATTTTAATTTTTCTTATACAAGACATACTACTTTCTCACCCCATCCCACCCAATTTATTAACAAAATTAAATAGAACAAAAATCCATACAAATTAAGAGAAAGCAAGTTTCCAGAAGAAATCCCGATCTCCCCACCTCTGTCTACCACGTCATTTTAATTTATGGCAGGCCTGCTTCCACATTATACTCTATTCAACAACTGTACAGCAAGAACACTGAAAGTTAACTCAAAACCTGTGCGGAACATTGATGCACAGATCACATTTTTTTTCTTTCTTCTCTGTACTTTAGTCATCAAAGCTCTAGAGAAGCATCATCCTTTCTAACTACCCTCGCATGGCTTCAATTAAGAGTACACTCTCAAAACAAGTGAGAAAGTGTTCCTCTTGCAAAATTAGGCAGGATAGCTGCCAAAGTTTCTAAAGTCACTACAGCAGTGAACGTGGAAAAAGGTAATGTTTAAAGAAGCAGGTAGGTTCAAAAACCAAACTAAACACAAAAAGCACCAAAGAAAGTCAGACTAGCAGCACTGAAGATTGTGTTCTGGTAAATACAGTCTATACCATGTATCAGGATGCAAATATAAAAATCAGAAAACAGCCTCTTAACAACTTCAATTTTCATCCCTGCCACTTACTTTATTTGATTACTAAGATTGGATGAGTTATGTTTTAAATGGCATAGGAAATCTGACCAAAATTTGTACAGTACTATCATGATCTACTTAGAAATGACTAGGCAGGGATGTAAGTTGGTACTACTGATATTCAGTGCATCCTGTAGCTTACATCTGTTTCACAGTTTTGATTTGAAAAGTTTATGGAACTTTTGATATTTGGACCATTATTTTATTTGTGTTACAGGAATAAACAACAGTGTTTACGATTTCTTTATATTGCATCATCCTGAAGTCCCATTTAATGATTTGAAACTTAAATTAACTTAAATACTTAATATTAACTTAATATTAATTAAATACTTAATATTAACATAAATACTTAAATTAACTTACAGGCAGCTTATATAACATCCAATAAAAGAAAAATTAATCTGAATATTCATGGTCATAGTTTTATGGAATAGATTTTTCCTATTAAAATGAGAAAAAAACTCTCTCACAATGAGTTTGGTGAGTATCAAAAACTGAGTCATCGTTAGCAGACATGCAGAATGCTGTCTTCTACTACTCTTTCAAACTCTTGGCCTGTATCTTTCTGTATGACTTAAATATGAAACCAAAAATTAAGCTTTTTTTTTTCTTTTTATACTTGGCACTCGTTTCAAGTATCATTCCTGTAGAAAAACTATACAAACCTTCACCAAAACATTACTTCTCTTCTTAGGACTCATTCATTCAATTGCTAACGAGAAATGTTATAGTTTGAAGAATCTCCAAGGTAAGAGAATTAAAAATTTCAAAATTACATAAGCAAAGTTCAGGTATTCAAAGACAGGAAATCAATTGGAGCCTGCTCTGAAACCCACAAGAAAACAAAAACAATGCAAAAATAAAGCGGTATTGTTATAATTTACTATGATGCAATAAAACTGACACACTTAGCTAGTTACTTCAGTAAGCTCAGTGACAGCAATTAATTTAAGAGTCACTTACCTGTTCTTGTACAGCTCTTGATAAATAGTGTATTCCTCTTTCCCTTCTCATTTTGCCGCCTCCGCTACTCACTCCTGAAGACAGACCATTGGACGCAGCAGTACTGAATTTGTAGCTGGTCACATTGCTAGCACACGACAGTACAGAAGTTGGGGGAAACAAGAGAAAAAAAAATCACCAGCCAAATTTTTTTTCAAGATATTAGAGCTGTTATTAGTCCTAGAATTGAAACCTGCTGATCAGAAAAAAACTAAAGCTGTCTCACAAGTTGCTAAACGCTGGTAAATACTTGATGTTCTAAATAGGAAAAACTTTATTAACAGCAGCAATGAAAAGGACATACATAAGTGCACCGTTCACATGGGAACAATGACTAAGCCAGAAGACCTGAAATAGAAGAGCTGATTTAGATTGTTATTTTCCAGTGCTTCCTTTAAATAGGACTGGTTCTCTGATTCTGCGATGCACGTGTATCTTTTGCAGGGATATAAAAGAACAGCTCACAAAAATACAGAAAGAGTGCACATATGCACACATACACATGGGAAACACTGCCAACAGCTCTGATAGAATAGGGACGCCTTAGACTTGTGTGGCAAGGTAATATGGCCTAAGCTTCAGAAGCAGCTCTGGCTTTCATGTGGCCATCAGCAGGAACAGCAGAGGTGTTTGGGTATGCCAACATTCCAGAAGTCTTTTCAGACATGAATACAGATCCCTTTTGTAAGGCATACAAAGGCGTTTTTCTGGTACTTAAAAAAGCCTAGCTCAAAACCAGAAAGATATCCTAATCCAAGAGCAAATGGGGAAAAAATAACCCAAACCAGAAGTGGAATAGGGAATAACTCTAACAAAAGTACTATGGCAAGAAAATGAAGTATGCCTGGAAAAACTGTGACCTCAAAGCTTATCTTGCAGCCAATCAGTCAGTCAGTACAAAAGTGCATTAGATCGCACTGGAAGACACCAGGTCAAACTCCCACAATACTGAGGAGGAGAACTGGTCTAAACTTGTCAAATACTTGACAACAGCCTGCTTAGCACTGTAACTGCATAGAGGAAGACAGATCCCTAAGGCAGATGCTCAGACTTTTCTCTAATCCAAACTGTCAATCCATTAGAATTCTGAAAAAAGTCTTACATCAAAATAGATCTTCATTCAGACAACTATCGCTTGCCCATAACAGCCCATATTCCTCTTTCTGTTAACACCTGTGAGCTTCAAGGGGGCAATGACAGTTGTCAGCCTTCAAGCAAGTCTAATCTACAATTGGACTCAGGATATAAAATATATATATATACACACACACGCATAGATATATAGCATTGGTGGGCCAGAGATTTACTGAGTATTCCAACTCAACTGTCCAAAGGGACTCTTGCCAGCAGATCAGTGTGGTGCTCCTGCTCCAGAACATGGCACCCAACAGAGACCAGCATCACAAAAAACACTACCACCACTACCTACTCTACAAACAAAAGGTAGGGCACTGCAATAAACTTTGTGAACGAAATCAAAAGCAGTGTGAGTTTTCTGTATCTCCTTCCTAAATGGAGAAGTAGAAAGGAGTTCTAACAAAGACAATTTAGAACAGTTTGAAAAAAACATAATTAAAACCCAGCACCTGATTGCACCTGTACCAGAACCTTAAAGCCAGTCGCTTCCACCCCTAAAAAGGTGGTTGTTGTGAAGTCCAACTTTTAGATGCCAAAACAAAGTGTTGAGTTCTTTCTGCAAGCCAAAGAATGCCCATGGTCACCTAAGAATTGCTTGGCAGATGAGCATAGAGTCAACAAAATTCCCTGCTACTGTTCTTTGAAAAGAGCGACTCCCTAAAAACCGAGTGCAAAGTCCCTTAACTCAAGCATTATTACCCAAAACACCATTTGCCCAGAAGGAAAAGCCATCAATATTATCTGGAGGATAACTCATTTGACCTAAACCAAGAAAGCAGTATAACACAAAGCAGTCTCCTCAAGAAGAAATTCAATTAATTCTGCTGGATTTTTTTTATTTTAGAGATGAGTTAGCATTTGGCCTCAAATGATTCTAAAGAACACATGGTCTTCATGTGAACTCAAAGCAGACAATTAACTTCATCATGAAAGGAGTATTAAAAAAAAGAATAATAAATCATAAATCTTCCTCCATGTTTTTGCTTAAAAAATAAAGAAAAAAACACATCAATAAACATCCTCCTGAACTGTAACTCACTTCGCCTACTTCACCTTCTAAAGAATGCTTCAGAAAGAATCATCCCATTAGGACAGAGCTTTCAAACTGCAAGCAATTAAATAGCTAAAACTAATAGCTTTTCCCCTAGGGAACATTAAGAGGGACAAATTATTTTGTTATAAGTAAACTGAGTTATAAACCATGAAATATCTGTCAAAGCAAAATTTGTAACGCTACAGATTTAGTTAAACTACAAAATGAGCCATATTTCCTGTAGAAGGAAAAAATAAGGCCTCCAATAGCAAAGATCCTTTCTGTGGATACAGCATTATAACGTGCTTCGTTTCCCATCTTCGTATCCTTCTCAGAAGATAAACTTGGGATAAAAAGCGGTGTATCAGTACTTTTATTCTTGCTCATCTTCCTTCCTTTCATAAAAACAACAATTTTCTCAAAGTTATATTGATCTTCAAACACAATCCAGACTTTGCAGCTGCCTCAAAATACAAAATTTTCATTGGATTTCCCATTCCTTTTACTGAGAACTGTCACCACCTTTCAGGTGCAGACCGTACTGAAAAAGGAGATTTCTTTCTTTCTTCAAGTAAGTTTTAAATTAATAGATGTCATACCTTTCAGATGGTTCTGCTCGCTGTTCTGCAGGCAAAGTCTTCTCTCTCATCCCCTGCAAGTTAAGTTTAGTTCAAGACTTAGCTGAATATGTACAGAATACACAAAGTACCAACAACCACTTCATGTGTTTTTTTGTGGTTTTTATTTTATTTATTTATTTTTAATTTTATAGCCCTGAATACACCTCACCTACTTAACGTTGTTCCCTAATTCAGCATTGTGGGTACAGTTCAGTTAAATTTTGGGGCTAAAGTAAGCATCACTGCTTCACTCAGCATTGAGGACAAACTGATAGAACACTAAATCAAATTTGTCAAATCCTCTAACAAAGAAAGTAATTATTTTAAACAAAATGACAAAAATTGTGTGTGTGGGGGGGAGAGTTTTCATCAAAACTTGTGTTTGCCAACCCCGTAAAAGGGACATACTTTTCTGTTTTCTATCATTTATCAACAAACAAGAAAAAAAAAAACTCTACCCCCCTAAAAACTAAGCAGTTGCTGCTACATTCATTTTAGAACTTTACCAAATGGAGATTGTGCTGGCTAAACAATACAGAGATTGAAAGAGTTAAAAGCAATAAGCAACCAGTATTACTGTCCACTTTGATTTCCAGCCTAAGAAGCCCATACACTTAACACGTGGTCATTTGTACACTCAGACTGATACTGGAAACACAGATGTTTTCGCAGAAAGAGATGCCCATTTAATTTTATGGAAAATTTATCAGACTCCATCTACTCCAAAGCAATCAAAACCGATAACTCAGCACATTGTCAGAACTCTCACTTGGAGCACATAGCTCACCTGGAATAGTTTACACAGAACACGAGCATGTTTCATCAGTGACAGCTTTGTGTACATGAGAATATAAAAGGAAAACATTTCTGTCTTTTAATATTCTTTCACTGAGAACAGGATGACTCAATAGCACATCATGACATCGTGAAAACAACCACAAGACACTGAGTGTTCCAAAAACAGAATTAAATCCATAAAAGCTCAATCTATTTCACAATGGTTCCCACTGCCTTAAAGCTCGCCTCAAACATACTATCAGTACTTTTTGCAAAGATAGGATAACAATTGGTTTGAGAAACATTCCAAGACTGGAAAAAAAAAACAGGCACATAAGGACTCAAAAATGTACTCACTTGGAACTTTGTGTCTACTCTCTGGCAAATTTTGCTGGACTGAGTAGTTGAAGTCGGTGATGGTTCAGAATACCGCGTATAACGCATCGGTTGACGGTTTACCGTTGGTGTCACAAGTCTCTTAACAGGTGGAGGCTGGAATGCATTCTGGGATTCCAGCTTTGAAAGGGAAACAGCAATCAATTTATCCTTACGTCCACCCAAATTAATTCCAATATTTATTGATGAAAACAAATTACAGAACTATAAACCTCCCCCCATCGGTCTTGGCACTCAGTGAATACGATTTGAAAATTCTGAAGACCGTTCAACTTGTAGAGGGAAATCACCAGAAAACCAGTAACGAAATCCATAAAGCTATATATAAGTAGCCAAAGTCTGACTGAATTCCATTTCAAAATTTGGCAGTTAGCTTCATAGACAAAATAATTCATGCTACCATAATTAAAATAACCCATGTTCCTAGAATATGCTCCTATCTTTTCCTCTGCCCACACTGTGATTTTTTTTTTTCAGTAGCTTAATTCATTAATTTAACATTCGAAGTGTTAAGCAACTAATTATACAGGCTTCTGGGCTTCACATCCCCTACATTTTCCCTCTTCAAAGTTACACAAACAATAGAACACACTCAAAAAAACCAACTTGTCAGTCTTACAATAATCTCATTCATTAAAATATGATCCAATGCTTTACATGTGCATTAGATGCACTTCAAGTAGTGGGTTTGACTTCCCTTTTCAAAGCATTTTCACAGACCAGAGTTAATTTTTAACACAGACCACTGCGTGTTCTGCAAAACTGACTTAACTGAACTGTCAGACAGAAAACAAACCCTAAAGGCTACAAGATTTACCGATGGCTCCGCCTGCGGTCTTAAGGATCAGAAAATACAGTCTTAGGAAGCATGCTATTGTTCAAATCAATACCAACAGGAAATTTTTGTTTACGCTGCAGCTTTAATTTCACAGTATCTCCCAGCTCTTAGTAATAGGATTCACACTCTCTCTAAAGTATATAAAAATACATCTTTCTAAAAAATATTACATTCAGTTTGAAACCTTGAATAAGACATGTTTTATGTAAGTTCACAAATCTACTTCGAGTGAACGACGGTTCATTGCTGGTTTTAAAGGTAAAAAAGAAAAATATTAATTCCCCCAGTTAGGCATTCAATACACCAAGAGCTATTCTGCCTGGTACAGTTCCTTGAAATAAGAAAAATACCACATCACTGCTACCCACTGCAGAAGTTTAGCCCGAGTGCACAAGTGTTCCGTCAACCGCATGTTCACTTTAGCAGGAAAACACACGATCGTCTCCTCAGCAAATAATTGCTTCTCATCACGGGCTACCCTTCTCCCGCCACCATTATGAATTCTAGTATTATGAATAGACAATCTATCTCCTTTCACCCACTGACAGCTGCGTGCAACATTCATTTAGTGGCTGATAATTTCAGGCTCTCTGTTGCAAATCTGGCAGATCTTTCTTAATGCCTTATCACAGGTGTATTGCTATAATATAACTGAGAATTCACACCAGATTTGGTTTTAGTTATTTGGATAATATTTATGATATACTTCACTTCTCCATGCCCTTGTAATTTGGCAGATGGTGAAAAGATGGTCCAGGAAATCTGAGATGTTTGTAAACTCTGAAGTGATTGTAAACTTAATTATACATCCATCCAATCAAGGAATTGGCACAGAAACTTCTTGAGACACTGTCCCTTTTCTCATTAGAACAGAAGATGAAAAGTTTGCACATCTTGTTATTTCCTTCAGTCACCTGATCTTCAAGTGGTCATTTAAGGGTTTTGCAATTTAATAAGCCCAAGGATACCCCTAACTAAAGTCGTCAAAAAAAGATGACTAGTTTTCATTTTTTAAAGAAAATGAAAGGAAATCATGCTTTACCACAGCATTATCACCAGTTCTGTGCTACCTCCAAATAGGAATTTAGGAGCGTTAAGATTTATAGCGTCAGAAAAGAAAAAGAAAAAAAAAAACCTCTACCCCCCTAAAAACTAAGCAGTTGCTGCTACATTCATTTTAGAACTTTACCAAATGGAGATTGTGCTGGCTAAACAATACAGAGATTGAAAGAGTTAAAAGCAATAAGCAACCAGTATTACTGTCCACTTTGATTTCCAGCCTAAGAAGCCCATACACTTAACAAGTGGTCATTTGTACACTCAGACTGATACTGGAAACACAAATGTTTTCGCAGAAAGAGATGCCCATTTAATTTTATGGAAAATTTATCAGACTCCAACGATGGTTCATCGCTGGTTTTAAAGGTAAAAATGAAAAATATTAATTCCCCCAGTTAGGCATTTAATACACCAAGAGCTATTGTGCCTGGTACAGTTTTGCAATTTAATGATACCCCTAACTAAAGTCATCAAAAAAAGATGACTAGTTTTCATTTTTTAAACAAAATGAAAGGAAATCATGCTTTACCACAGCATTCTCACCAGTTCTGTGCTACCTCCAAATAGGAATTTAGGAGCGTAAGATTTATAGCGTCGGAAATTAACAATTTTCCTCCTCTTTACTTTGAATGGTGATAAAAAGCACAAAAACTAGTTTTCTGTGCCCGAATGAACACGGAAGTCTGTACAAAGTCTATATGACCACTCAATCAGTATTTTTCTATTTGTGATCATTTCTTCAAGAGCAAACTTGCCTCAACAGGAATTTTAATATGCAGCTTCACCCCAAGTTGGGGGACAAGATAAAACGACTTGGTGTGTTCTAGAGTTGTTGCTCTCAACTTACAAAGATAACATAATTCTTAACCTGAGTAATCTTCACAGCCCATCATCTATTGTGGATACATGCCAATATTAACTTGATTTGATGTCTATGTTGTCACTGAGGTTTGAGAAAATTTTTCTAATAGTGATAAAGCATTGAAAAAGTTATCTACCTCAGCTTAAGACATTATTGGTTCTTACCTTTCTTCGTTTGGACTGGAAGTCAGTAATATCCGGTTTATCTATGTCCGGAGGCTAAGGGAAAAAACAAAGCATAACTATTAGAGGGCAATTTTTTTTTCCTGAGAGAGAGGGTTCCCTGCAACAAAAATGTGGGGGTTCATGGTCAACTTACACAACACAGCGGCAAAAGAGATGTCATTCTTTTAGCATCCTGTTGAAAAAATAGCGCAATAAATTAAACCGGCCACAGCGTAAGGAAGAATAGTTTTATCTTTATCCTTTGATGGCACATTTACTAAGTTTTATAAACACATGAAGCAAAAACAGATTAAAAGAAGTGCTATTTACCAACAAAGCGGTTGACAGCTTCTCCACTGCCTCCAAGATGCACCACGCTGAGGTACTCAAGGTAGCGTGGGACCACACAGTTTCTTGTCTAGCTTTCGCTCTCTTTTGTGCCTGAAAAATTAGCATTTTAAGTGTTACAATGGTCAATTCTCAGCTAAGGAGGCATGTATTTTATGTCCCAAGGCTACACTGATGATACAATCAATATATTCTGATGACAGAGAAACATGCAGTCACTGGGAGTTCAAGCCATAAAGAAGAGAATACATTCGGAGTTTAATGAAGTTTACCTTGGGCCTCAGTGCATCTTGCACGTGCTTGTTGCACGAGCAATAAAAGAACTCCGTACTTGTAAAAGGTCAAGACGGATGATGCCAGGACTGCTAAGGCCTCCGAAGCAGTAATCAGGGAAACAGAACTCAAGAAAAGGCTTGTGGTACAGAAAGCATTTTCAGTAACAACACAGACCTCAGAGTTTCACGATGGTCTAAGTGTACCATCTTAAAATCAGTGTATACAATCATAACCAGGAACTAGTTTTACTTCTCTCTTGCTTCCTCCCTTCCCCCAAGATTAAAGTTGGCTGCAAATCTTTGTCTTAAAAGATAAAGATCTGATTTAAACTGTAACAGATCTAAACATTACACTGAAAAAGTAAACTGTTTATTTGCACCACCCAACTTCAAATATCAGTCAAAAACTTCCTTTGGTGTGACTTTTTTTCTTCCCAGGTTAAACCCCTCATATAACCACACTGTGCTTATCACACGATGTGAAGACAGGAAGCAGACCACGCAGCATGTAAAAACACAAGTGAGACTCACAGAACCACAGAATGGTTAAGGTTGGAAGTGACCTCTAGAGATCGCCTGGTCTACCCCCCCGCTCAAGCAGGGCCACCCCGAGCAGGTTGCCCAGGACCATGTCAAGTCAGCTCTTGAAGACCTCCAAAGAGGGAGACTCCACAGCCTCTCCGGGCAACCCGTGCCAGGGCTCCATCAGCCGCACAGTGCAAAAGCATTTCCTGATGCTCAGACAGAGCCTCACGTTTCAGTTTGTGCCTGTTGCCTCTTGACCTGGCACTGGGCACCGCTGAAAACACAATGGCTCTCTATGCTCTTTGCACCATCCATTCAGGTATTTATATACACCAATAAGATCCCCCCTGAACCTCATCTCCTCCATACTAAACAGGCCCAGCAGTCCCTGCCTCTCCTCAGAGGAGAGGTGCTCCCAGTCCCTTGATCTTCTTGGTGGCCCTTCGCTGGACTCTCTAGTACCTTGCTGTCATTCACAGCAAGCAGCAAGAAGCAAGCTACTCTCTCCTTTAAAAGCCTAGTATTTTGGTTCCTCTTTTTACCATAATGCAGTAATATTGTAAAAAACAAAAATAGCCGACCAAAGAGGGTTCCCAGCTTTGCACCACAAGGTTTCAAGGTTTCCCGTAAGTGAGGTACTTGTACTGCCCTTTTTCCGTTGCACAAATGGACTGTCAGAACAGAGCCAGCAAACCCGCGTTTTCATTTTCTTCAAATTCCTTTTGATTTATCGATAAAAGTCACTTTCATTTAAATACATTCCTACCAAACCTGATTTGACTTTCCTTTTCGATTCAGCTCTAGCTAATCAGAGTTGTCAGCAGTTTTTATTTGCTATTTCCAAGAACTCTTGGGGGCAAATAACTCTCTCCAAGAACTATATGAATCATTCAAAACAGAAAGCATGTTACTGCTTATCTTGGGACTGCATTTAGTCCTGCATGCCTCTGTGTAACAGAAGAACAAAGGATCAGCAAAGTTGATTTTAGATATTTTCAAAGACTGCAGGTTTATACAACATATCCATAGCATGAATGTAGGCATGCTTGGAAAAGAAGATCCACAGATAAATATTAGCCAGGTTTGACTACTGTAGCTTTTGCTACCATAAACACAAGTTTTCAAAGTTATGCTGTCATTGGTTTTTTTGCATCAAGTTATTTTAACGTAATGTAGTCAGAGGCAGACAATGGCACTTGAATGGAATTTTTTGAAAGACCTAACAACAGAGGAAACCCCAACTACCAACAACTAGCCCAAACTGTCATTCTTGTTCTTTCTGACAAGTATTACCTGTGGTAAAAACTGTCATTAAAGAATTTAAACAGAAATCAATCTCGTCTATTTTTGTAGACCAAGAAGGCAGAAGAGCAACTGTTACCACATATTCAGCTCCCTGCTCAAAGCTCCTTTGGCAGTGCTGCTTTTTTTATTTCCATCACTATTTCCCACTACACTACTTTTCTCATACCTGATAAGGTTCCGTCTTTGGCTGCCTTGATCTTACAGCTGCACCACCGGCATAGGCCGTCTTTCCGGGGTAAAATGGAGAAAACCCAAGCTGGTTTTGCTTAAAAACAGACGTGCTTCCACGTACCTACGGAAACACAGTATGAGAAGTGGATAGAAAAACAGGTACACATTCAAACTGATTAAAAGAAATACTGTGCAGTACTTACAGGACACAGTCCTCCAAAAACAAATAAACTGAATGCAGGTTTCTTAGAGCTAGCTGCAGAATGCTGCGAGAGGGAATGAGTTCTTTCAGCTTCTGTGGGCCAGAGCAGTGACGATGAAGTATTTTTTAAAACTGCAACATCTGCCAAAATGACGTATGCTAGATGTAAATGCCTCTCGTACGTACAGAACTTTAACAATAAAGATCACACTAATTCAAGTTCTTCAATACAGAAAAATAAGCATGACTTCAGCTTCTTTAAATAGATCAACTTCACGTACAGACTGAAAACCAAGTATCACCTACAAACTTGAAAACTGTTCACAGAGCTGCAAGTAGTTTTCACCAATCTTACCAAGTTAATACTGTGCTTCCAATGCAGGTATTTTTTTCCTTCAGGCTAAGATAAAAGAGGACCGCATAAACATCAGTGCATTTGTACGGACAAAGCTTTTTTCTGTGTTGGTAAAAGGCTGGAGGCCAGCACAGATCATAATCGCACAGGTTTTAAACCTGGAAGATTCCCCAAAGGCTGCTCTAAGAGTTAACGATCTTCTGCCCATGTATGTTTTACGAAGACACACCAGAAAGTTCTAGTGCACTCAGGTTATATTGCTAAAGCCCAGCAACTCTACTCTCAGCTGTACAAAAGTTCTCTGGAAAACCTGCTGAGCACACGTCAGTCCCTGTCTATATGGGGGACTAGAAAAAGCTGCAAACCTGCTGTTCGCCCTTTCAGCGAGAAGACCTACGTACCAACCTACATCGACACGATGCTTATTTTTTATTTTAAAATGGTGTGCTTTCCTCAATGAATTTGGCAAAAGACATGAAAGTATTGACAGCTGAAGCCTTCTACCAAGAAAGGTCAAAAAACAGCCTATAGCTTATGACAGAGTAGTTTCTTTATCTTCTCTTGCTGAAACACAGGAAAACATCTCGTGTTCCTATTTGTCACCTGCACTTATTCACATTTAACCAGCTGTCTGTTAGATATTCTGAGTCACTCTTCCTTCTAGACAATCAGCCTAGTTGTCAAGCTACGGCAAGTCAGCCTGATTTCCTACCGTCCCAGTTCAAAATTTACATATAACCTAGCTGAATGTGTATATTTCAGCATTGACTCTTTCTAACATCAGGGTATCATAAACGTATTCCAAAGCACGCTTCTATTAAAAAGGTGATAGGATTATATACTTCTAAAACACTAAAAATTCAATTTAATTCTCGCATCCAAAGTTGACATTCACCTATTTTATTTACTAAGGTGATGTGGAATATTAAAGAACGCAAGGTACTTCACATTAAAAAAAAAGTCAATTAAACAGAGAACACAAAAATCACCTTCATCAGATGCTCTAGAGGAGGAATCACTGGTTGTTGAGATGTTATCATCGTCTTGTTGAGAGGTAGAATCTTCTATTTCTTTTATGAAGGACAGCCTAGGACTGCCAATGCCAAATATAGAAGATGTCGAGGGCTGACAAGGTGGGACAGGAGAATCCAGCATGGTATAATTCAGACGGCTCCGATGAAGAGAGGGCCTTGTTAACACAACTGGGAAGTTCAGTGCTGATCTACTTGTGGATGGTTCTAGACAAGAACAGGGAGATAATTAGCTTTGCTATAGACAAGCTCACAGAAGCCAAAACCTGTTTCCTATCGACAGCCATGCTATTGCCAAGTTCTAAGCGCAAAAAGAGAGAAGCCAAATTTAACTTCTTCCTCACCCAGATACGGTTGCATCTAACTGTCTGGCTACAACAACAACACTGCTTGCGATACACAGTATTAATGTTGCATCCAGAAGTAGTTAACTATGAGGTTTTACAACACCACATTCTGACCCCGTGCTCAAATGCTCTAACGCTGACTTGGCCGTTCACTAAATCAAACATATATACTCCTTCTCCCATGTACAGCTTGCAATAAGCTTTACAAAATTTGAGATTACACGGTAAATTACAGATAACACTGCAGCTTCCATAATATTGGAACAAAGGTTACATTAATCTGAATACACAACATGAAAATGAACGTTTGCAGTACTTTTTTCCCAAGTTCTTCCATATCAGCTCACGTTAGAGGCAAAACATCATCTCCTACCCATTAACTATTGGGAATTTGACCCAAGGGACAAGGATGTTGACCCAAGTAACCAGATGAGCATTTTTCCCTCTTGAAGCAAAGGGTCTGCAAACAACGCCAGTGGCCTGGAATAGGTGGCCTTGAAGTCTATCTTGCTAAAAAAAATCTTATTCTTAAGCATAGTATTCGACACCCACGGACAGCAACATAAGCTGCAAAAGGTTCCAGGGTGTCCACCTGCTCCTGATCTCCTGGAGTTAGCAAGCTTGCAGTGCAGCTGTTCTTACTGAAAGCTCCTTTCACGCAGTTACATAGGAAAGCCAACATGTGTTCCTCAGTCACGAAGACCTTCTCTATTCTTTTCTCCAAACTCATTCCCAAGCTACAGCTACACAGAAAGCCATCAATCTCCTTGTTTACAATTAGATGAGGATGTTTCTTTTTGCAGGGATGCTCTGGACCAACCGCTTCTTTCTAGCGCTACCTCAAAGTAACTTGCAGATAGAACTCACAGGGAAGGTTGATCAAATGGTGATGATCGCTGTCATTCTGCTGGACACGCAGATACTTGCCTTTCGTTTTGGCTCATTTTTAATACCAATTAACTTCAGTGCCTCGCGTTAATAGACACCGTTTGACTGCATCGGCAAATGTTTCTGAGTCGTGAGTGTCATTAAAGGCCTGTCACCCTATGGAAATCCTTCTAAATAAGAAAAATGGCATTCAAATAAATAAATAAAGCAGCGTTTGAACTTATGAGCAAACCTAGCGTAGCTGCCTTTGACGCTGATCTGGAGGAGAAAAATCACGTTATCACACTACTATGGTTGCCTTAATAGGTTTGGTGTACATGAGGGAGGGAAGTATTATGTGATGTTTGCCTAGCTATTACATGGCCGATGCAGGAGGGGTTTTAGTCAGTTCCCTGAGCACGTATTGTTGCAGAAGTCGGTGATTTCACTGCCCAATGTCTGTTATTAAGGGCACGATTCATGTCCCGTTATCGTTTTTATTCTTTATTTATGTGTTTATTTTCTGGGGCGGCGATCTGTCACGATGCCCATCGTTCCCCTGCCGTGGGGTAGAATTTAGCGTGACGACTGCCTCCCGGACCAACGGGGCCACGAATCCGGCCTAAAACACTGCTTGTGCGTTGGTTGTCGGCGTGGGGGCTGTTGGTTGTCGGTGCGGGGGTATCGGTTGTCGGTGCGGGGCTTTTCTGACGAGCACTGTGGGCTCGGGGCGCCGTCCCACGCCCGGCGCGGTGCTGCGGCACACCAGCGGTCGGCGCCACGGCGCGGGGAGGCTCTGGAGGTGACTCCTAGCCCCGTGCTTACGGTGGCCGGGCCGGGGTTCATTATGGCGGCCGGGTCCTGAGGGCGGGAGCGGGAGGGCGGCGGGACCGGGACGGGACCGGGGCGGGGCGAGGCGAGGAACGGGAGCGGCAGCGGGAGGGGGGGGCGCGCGTTCCCGTGAGGGGAGGGGGCGCGCGAGGGAGGGAGGGGGAGGGTGTGAGAAACACTCCGTAGCCAATAACTTGGGCTCAGGCGAGGAGCTCGGCGAAGCAGGAATTTATTCGCGATCGCAGTGGCGGGCGTCCCGTCCGTGCGAGGACTACCGCACACCAAATTTCCCTGGTGTATTGCCAAGCACTTCCCCGTGCAAGGGCTTACCATACACCACATTTCCCGAGACTCTTCCTTTCTCTCCCTTATCTCACGCTTCGTCCGTCTCCGGCCGCGCCCCTCGCGGAGCTGCGGAACCGCGGATCAGGACTCCACACTCGCTCCGTACAAAAGTACGTCTCAATCACACGGCACACAGAGTCTCACCCGACCCCCAAGGCAATACTTCCTATTTCTTACCTTGGTCTGTGCACAGAGTTACCGGATCAATTCTCAAAGCCGGAGTGCCTGCCTTCTTCCCTTCCCCACTCCTTCACGGATCCTGCCTCTTTCATCAGTCTCGGGCCCTCTGTCAGCTCTCCGCAGAACCGCCGCCGTCGATGCACAGGACCGCTGAAATCAGCGGGGCATGCCTTCCTGCTGCTGCGGCGGTGGGGCTCCCCAGTAGGCGACTGGCTCCCGGACGAGCCCCCAAATTGTGAGAAACACTCCGTAGCCAATAACTTGGGCTCAGGCGAGGAGCTCAGCGAAGCAGGAATTTATTCGCGATCGCAGTGGCGGGCGTCCCACGAGCAGGAGCGCCCCTGCTGGTTCCAAAACCCAGTTTATATACTTTTTGATGACGGGACCCTCCCCTGTTTCCCCACTGAGGGGGTGATCCAGGCTCACAATCTGTCTGATGCTTCCCAGACAATGCATGGCCTTCAGTTGCCGGCCTGTTAAATTTCGAATTTCTTTCGACTTTTTTACTGGTTGAAGCGGTAATGGTTCTTCACTTACCTGACTTGACTCAACACCGTGATTTTCCCCGAATTGTTCTACGGAGTCTGGTTGTCTGCATTTTACAAGGTCGCCTGCTAAGCGTTCTTATCGCTGCAAGCACACCTCGATACCCCATTCCTTACCTTTAAACAACGTAACTCTGCAAAAACAACATTTTTATTCCCACGAGGGGCAGGGCAGGCCCCGCGGCGCGTGGCGGCGGGGGGCGGGGGGGCCCCGTGACGGCACCGAACGCGGGGGGGGGGCGGTATGGCCTCGGGCGGCGCGACCGGTAGCGGCGCGACCGGCAGCGGCATGGCCGGCGGTGGCAGGGCCGGTGGCGGCGGGGCGCCGGGCGGCAGCCCAGGAGCCCGATCAGGAGAAGGAGGAGCAGGAGGAGGAGGAGGAGGAGGAGGAGGAGGAGGAGGAGCGGCCGGCGGCAAGGTGAAGAGGCGGCGCCACCGTTTGGGCGCCGCGAAGCCCCCCTGTGCCAGGAGCAAGCGGGTGAGGAGCGGCCCCCCCACAGCGGGCCCTTCCCCCTCAGCCCACCAGTTACCCCCTTACTTACCCCCTTACCTTACCCGCCCCTTTATCCCCTTAGTTACCCCCTACCCACCTCCTTACCCCCTTAGTTACCCCCTCGACCGCTTAGTTACCCCCTTAGTTACCCCCTCAACGGCTTAGTTACCCCCTTAGTTACCCCCTCAACCGTTTAGTTACCCCCTTACTTACCCCCTTACCTTACCCGCCCCTTTATCCCCTTAGTTACCCCCTACCCACCTCCTTACCCCCTTAGTTACCCCCTCAACGGCTTAGTTACCCCCTTAGTTACCCCCTCAGCCCCTTCCTAACCCCCTCAGTTATCCCCTCAGCCCCTTACTTACCCCCTTACCCCTCTACCCAGCCCATTACCCCCCTCCTCCCCCTCCCCTTCACCCCCAGCCCGCTGCCCTCAGGACCCCCAGTGCCACCCCCAGGGCTTTCCCCGCTCCCTGCACCCCTCCTCAGCCCATCATCAATTCTCTGAACGTTACCTGCCAGGCTTTGCTTCTCGTTTGTGCTGTAGGGTACAGCAGGTTGATGGTGAAAGCGGTCCGTCAATTCGGGGTGTGAAAATCCCCGTGCTGGAGGGGGGACGCGCCGAGATCCCTCCCAGCAGCTCTTTGCTAAGAAATGTCAGGACGCCCAGAGAGATGCTCTGGAGATGCCCTCTGCACATGTTTGTTCAGCCAAAACCTCTCCGCTATTAAATGAGCAACGTAGCTGAGGGGATTGATTATCATATGCAAAACCAAGGGAGCGCTACGCATGGATAGCTGCTCAATTAGGTTTTTATCACTTGCAGAAATGCCAAGTCCCTTATACCACATATTGACAATCAATCTTGTCCATCTAAAGCTGGCCTGGAAGGGCAATGCAAACATTCCCCACGCTTACAGAGCAACCGTTGAAACCTCTGGCTTGAACAGTGCATTAATGTTGAAAGTGCCATAGCTTGCGTGTGCCGACACTGTGTAGCTAACTGATAAACCTTACACGTGGATTAAAAATAATCAGTGGAGATGGTTTTCTAACTTTTCCATTGTCTGTTATCTCTGCGTGTTTTCCAGTAGGTTTATTTAAAGAGTGTGCCAGAGCAAACACGTGCGTGGGGATATCTGGGGGATTCTGCACAGAGAATGGCTGCTGCACATCCAGCGCAGATCAAATTAACAGTAACTTATCGGGGAAGAATTTTAATGATTTGATAAATAGACAAACTGATAGGTGTTACATGTGTGCATTTATTATAGCCGTTAGCTTTGTAACCAGACGAATCGTGCAAATGTTCATAACGTAAAAGGACGAGCTTTGAGCAGATAGCTTGCTTAGAGCATTTGTCAATTAATTTCAGTTTATCTTCAATATCATGTCCACTCTGCAGAAGGTTCTGTGGCTTAATGTTAATTGTCTCTCAGTGATGCAGTTGGGGAGGCACGAAAGCGACCGATGCGATTTTGTGAGGTTATACCTCTGGTTCTGATCCCTACCCCACTGTTTTTCTCATCCTTCCCCCTACAACTTTAGTCGATAAGTCGATTCTTAGAAATACTTAAATAGATGTGTTTTGTGTGCTTGTGATCCTAATTACAGCCCACCAAACCCTCTGTCTCTTACCATTAAGCTCTGAAGGTGCCTGGGCACTGTAGGCAGTATAGTTAGCAGCTTCAAAGTTCCTGGGAACTAGTCCTGGATCTAATTTACCTTTTTTTTCCCCCTGCCTGCAGGAGGGATGATTAGCAGGATGCCTAGCTCATGATTGTCAGCTTTCTGGATATTAATTTTTATTATTAATTTTTATTATTAATTTATTCATTTATATTAATTTATCTTTTATTTAACCGTAGTTCCTGGGGCTTTTGGTCAGGTGGGAATTCTCCGATCGTACCCGATGTATGCCGCAGAGTCAGTCTTCTACAAAATACAGCAACAGCTTTAGAAGGCTCTTGCAAGAGGAGGTGCTGGTGCTATAGCTATAGCTGTGTTTCTTCCAGGACATCTTCTGGGTTAGGCTGACTGTTGAGAGCAGAACTGTTTTTTGTGCGTATAGTCACTGCAATTCAGCATTACTAAAATTGAAAATATTTAGATTCACTGATTTTAATGGGTAGTATGGTCCTGACTGTCGCAGTAGATAATTGCTGAACTTCTGGTTTAGTTGGTTTTCACGGGAGGGTGCGAAGAGGAAGAGTCCTGGAACAAGTCTGTAGGTCAGGAGCTGTTCAGGCGTAGAGTTTCCTGATAGCCTTGCAGATTGACGACCTGCTGGTGAATTTTGGCAGAGGTTTCAAAACTTTGAACCTTGCCAAGGTCACTTGGAAGTGCAGAAAGTGATAGGTAGTTGTAAATCAATCTTAGGTGAATTTTAGGTTTACCAGAAGTGTAGCGATCCTATGCCAGGGATCAACCTCGTCGTCGTCTTCTGAATATTTGCTGTATAATATCTGTCTTCAAGGTCCGTGGAAGGTGGTATCGCAGCATATGCTGTTGACTGCGTTTCTGTAATTAAACAAGTGTTTTTTCTTTCAAGCAGGGAATAATTAGCAGAATGACAGAAACTGTGAAAAATATTGTACCGGCCTGGCTGCAGAAGTATTTCAATAAGCGTGAGGAGGAGTGTGTAGACAGAAATGAATCTGCAAACCAGGAGGAGACTCCGGTAAACTATCACCACGATTATTCAGATGAAGATACCATAATCGATGAGAGATTCACGCCTGAACCAGCAGGAATTAGTAGACGAGGTATGTGAAAAATCATTTGGAATTCTGGCCATCTGTATTTATTCACAGATTTCTAGTTTTGAATCTGAATTTCAAAAGGAAATTGGAATGAGGGTTTTGACAGAATGAAAAAAAACCCAAAAAAAGTCAAAACAACTGTTTGTGAAACCGTCTTAGCTTTAAACTGTATACACAGTTACGAAGCATACATCTTATGCTCTTGGAAGGCATCAGTTAACTTTAGGTACTCTATTAGCCAGGTGCTAAATGCTGAAAATAAGTCATTTGCAAGTGTGCTGGGTTGCATTTTCCATCTTTTAAAAGATATGGAATGAAAATCTGTCTAATTGCCTAAGGCAATTAAAAAAATTAATTTGTTTTGCAGTCTTCGAAACAAAAGACTAGATGCTAGAATGGCAGAGGAAAATTCCGTCTCGTGTCCCGACTTTGTTTGTTTTGTTTTGTTTTTTTTTTTGTTTTGGGCTTTGATCAATTTAGTAAAGTTCCTCGTTAACTTGATGGTGAACTGGGGAACTTGTGCACGGATGTGGTTTATGAGATTATTATCCTTAAAATATTCAATAACTTTAAGGTCTACGCGGGGGGAGGGGGTGTCTTTGAGAAGGTATTTGGACCGTTGGCAACGAGGTTTGCAACTCCTTTACCTCATGAAAGATTAATTTGTCTTATATCCAGTGCCCCTCACTGTTCCTGTAGTCCTGTTGTATAAATTTGCATCTATTCTTATTTGAGTTTCTCTTAAATTAGCTGTTTTGGGGAAGTCAGCTTTTAATAAGTAAAGAAGTTTTGTCTGAGCGTGCGTAGGTAACCATAGATAATGTGGAAAGTCAGTTGCTTCTGTTGTTGGCAGAATCAAAAAATAAGGAGGAAATATCTTTGCCTCCAATCTCATCTAATTGTAAACAAGGAGATTGATGGCTTTCTGTGTAGCTGTAGCTTGGGAATGAGTTTGGAGAAAAGAATAGAGAAGGTCTTCGTGACTGAGGAACACATGTTGGCTTTCCTATGTAACTGCGTGAAAGGAGCTTTCAGTAAGAACAGCTGCACTGCAAGCTTGCTAACTCCAGGAGATCAGGAGCAGGTGGACACCCTGGAACCTTTTGCAGCTTATGTTGCTGTCCGTGGGTGTTGCTTACTATGCTTAAGAATAAGATTTTTTTTTTTAATTATTACTACATTTTGAAACCAATGTGTTTCTTCAGTTCTGAGGTATCAGTGTGCTGGAGCCTATATTGGGTGGCCTTCCGCCTGAAGAACTTTCTGTATCTCAAATGGTGCTGTCCTAAAAATCTGCTCATGGTTTGGAGAGCTAATTAGTGGTACTGCAGTGGTTATGAAGATTGAACTAACTAGTTTAAGCTTCAGTTCAAGTATCAAGAGGATAGTGGCTCAAAGTCATTTGAATTGCCCAGATTCCTGGGAGAGACAGTAGGCTTTCATCAGGCAAAATACCCATGAATAGTTCCATTCATTTAGCAAGATAGACTTCAAGGCCACCTATTCCAGGCCACTGGCATTGTTTGCAGACCCTTTGCTTCAAGAGGGAAAAATGCTCATCTGGTTACTTGGGTCAACATCCTTGTCCCTTGGGTCAAAATCCCAATAGTTAATGGGTAGGAGATGATGTTTTGCCTCTAACGTGAGCTGATATGGAAGAACTTGGGAAAAAAGTACTGCAAACGTTCATTTTCATGTTGTGTATTCAGATTAATGTAACCTTTGTTCCAATATTATGGAAGCTGCAGTGTTATCTGTAATTTACCGTGTAATCTCAAATTTTGTAAAGCTTATTGCAAGCTGTACATGGGAGAAGGAGTATATATGTTTGATTTAGTGAACGGCCAAGTCAGCGTTAGAGCATTTGAGCACGGGGTCAGAATGTGGTGTTGTAAAACCTCATAGTTAACTACTTCTGGATGCAACATTAATACTGTGTATCTCAAGCAGTGTTGTTGTTGTAGCCAGACAGTTAGATGCAACCGTATCTGGGTGAGGAAGAAGTTAAATTTGGCTTCTCTCTTTTTGCGCTTAGAACTTGGCAATAGCATGGCTGTCGATAGGAAACAGGTTTTGGCTTCTGTGAGCTTGTCTATAGCAAAGCTAATTATCTCCCTGTTCTTGTCTAGAACCATCCACAAGTAGATCAGCACTGAACTTCCCAGTTGTGTTAACAAGGCCCTCTCTTCATCGGAGCCGTCTGAATTATACCACGCTGGATTCTCCTGTCCCACCTTGTCAGCCCTCGACATCTTCTGTATTTGGCATTGGCAGTCCTAGGCTGTCCTTGATAAAAGAAATAGAAGATTCTACCTCTCAACAAGACGATGATAACATCTCAACAACCAGTGATTCCTCCTCTAGAGCATCTGATGAAGGTGATTTTTGTGTTCTCTGTTTAATTGACTTTTTTTTTAATGTGAAGTACCTTGCGTTCTTTAATATTCCACATCACCTTAGTAAATAAAATAGGTGAATGTCAACTTTGGATGCGAGAATTAAATTGAATTTTTAGTGTTTTAGAAGTATATAATCCTATCACCTTTTTAATAGAAGCGTGCTTTGGAATACGTTTATGATACCCTGATGTTAGAAAGAGTCAATGCTGAAATATACACATTCAGCTAGGTTATATGTAAATTTTGAACTGGGACGGTAGGAAATCAGGCTGACTTGCCGTAGCTTGACAACTAGGCTGATTGTCTAGAAGGAAGAGTGACTCAGAATATCTAACAGACAGCTGGTTAAATGTGAATAAGTGCAGGTGACAAATAGGAACACGAGATGTTTTCCTGTGTTTCAGCAAGAGAAGATAAAGAAACTACTCTGTCATAAGCTATAGGCTGTTTTTTGACCTTTCTTGGTAGAAGGCTTCAGCTGTCAATACTTTCATGTCTTTTGCCAAATTCATTGAGGAAAGCACACCATTTTAAAATAAAAAATAAGCATCGTGTCGATGTAGGTTGGTACGTAGGTCTTCTCGCTGAAAGGGCGAACAGCAGGTTTGCAGCTTTTTCTAGTCCCCCATATAGACAGGGACTGACGTGTGCTCAGCAGGTTTTGCAGAGAACTTTTGTACAGCTGAGTAGTAGAGTAGAGTTGCTGGGCTTTAGCAATATAACCTGAGTGCACTAGAACTTTCTGGTGTGTCTTCGTAAAACATACATGGGCAGAAGATCGTTAACTCTTAGAGCAGCCTTTGGGGAATCTTCCAGGTTTAAAACCTATGCGATTATGATCTGTGCTGGCCTCCAGCCTTTTACCAACATAGAAAAAAGCTTTGTCCGTACAAATGCACTGATGTTTATGCGGTCCTCTTTTATCTTAGCCTGAAGGAAAAAAATATCTGCATTGGAAGCACAGTATTAACTTGGTAAGATTGGTGAAAACTACTTGCAGCTCTGTGAACAGTTTTCAAGTTTGTAGGTGATACTTGGTTTTCAGTCTGTACGTGAAGTTGATCTATTTAAAGAAGCTGAAGTCATGCTTATTTTTCTGTATTGAAGAACTTGAATTAGTGTGATCTTTATTGTTAAAGTTCTGTACGTACGAGAGGCATTTACATCTAGCATACGTCATTTTGGCAGATGTTGCAGTTTTAAAAAATACTTCATCGTCACTGCTCTGGCCCACAGAAGCTGAAAGAACTCATTCCCTCTCGCAGCATTCTGCAGCTAGCTCTAAGAAACCTGCATTCAGTTTATTTGTTTTTGGAGGACTGTGTCCTGTAAGTACTGCACAGTATTTCTTTTAATCAGTTTGAATGTGTACCTGTTTTTCTATCCACTTCTCATACTGTGTTTCCGTAGGTACGTGGAAGCACGTCTGTTTTTAAGCAAAACCAGCTTGGGTTTTCTCCATTTTACCCCGGAAAGACGGCCTATGCCGGTGGTGCAGCTGTAAGATCAAGGCAGCCAAAGACGGAACCTTATCAGGTATGAGAAAAGTAGTGTAGTGGGAAATAGTGATGGAAATAAAAAAAGCAGCACTGCCAAAGGAGCTTTGAGCAGGGAGCTGAATATGTGGTAACAGTTGCTCTTCTGCCCTCTTGGTCTACAAAAATAGACGTCTGAGATTGATTTCTGTTTAAATTCTTTAATGACAGTTTTTACCACAGGTAATACTTGTCAGAAAGAACAAGAATGACAGTTTGGGCTAGTTGTTGGTAGTTGGGGTTTCCTCTGTTGTTAGGTCTTTCAAAAAATTCCATTCAAGTGCCATTGTCTGCCTCTGACTACATTACGTTAAAATAACTTGATGCAAAAAAACCAATGACAGCATAACTTTGAAAACTTGTGTTTATGGTAGCAAAAGCTACAGTAGTCAAACCTGGCTAATATTTATCTGTGGATCTTCTTTTCCAAGCATGCCTACATTCATGCTATGGATATGTTGTATAAACCTGCAGTCTTTGAAAATATCTAAAATCAACTTTGCTGATCCTTTGTTCTTCTGGTACACAGAGGCATGCAGGACTAAATGCAGTCCCAAGATAAGCAGTAACATGCTTTCTGTTTTGAACGATTCATATAGTTCTTGGAGAGAGTTATTTGCCCCCAAGAGTTCTTGGAAATAGCAAATAAAAACTGCTGACAACTCTGATTAGCTAGAGCTGAATCGAAAAGGAAAGTCAAATCAGGTTTGGTAGGAATGTATTTAAATGAAAGTGACTTTTATCGATAAATCAAAAGGAATTTGAAGAAAATGAAAACGCGGGTTTGCTGGCTCTGTTCTGACAGTCCATTTGTGCAACGGAAAAAGGGCAGTACAAGTACCTCACTTACGGGAAACCTTGAAACCTTGTGGTGCAAAGCTGGGAACCCTCTTTGGTCGGCTATTTTTGTTTTTTACAATATTACTGCATTATGGTAAAAAGAGGAACCAAAATACTAGGCTTTTAAAGGAGAGAGTAGCTTGCTTCTTGCTGCTTGCTGTGAATGACAGCAAGGTACTAGAGAGTCCAGCGAAGGGCCACCAAGAAGATCAAGGGACTGGGAGCACCTCTCCTCTGAGGAGAGGCAGGGACTGCTGGGCCTGTTTAGCATGGAGGAGAGGAGGTTTGGGGGGATCTTATTGGTGTATATAAATACCTGAATGGATGGTGCAAAGAGCATAGAGAGCCATTGTGTTTTCAGCGGTGCCCAGTGCCAGGTCAAGAGGCAACAGGCACAAACTGAAACGTGAGGCTCTGTCTGAGCATCAGGAAATGCTTTTGCACTGTGCGGGTGATGGAGCCCTGGCACAGGTTGCCCGGAGAGGCTGTGGAGTCTCCCTCTTTGGAGGTCTTCAAGAGCTGACTTGACATGGTCCTGGGCAACCTGCTCGGGGTGGCCCTGCTTGAGCGGGGGGGTAGACCAGGCGATCTCTAGAGGTCACTTCCAACCTTAACCATTCTGTGGTTCTGTGAGTCTCACTTGTGTTTTTACATGCTGCGTGGTCTGCTTCCTGTCTTCACATCGTGTGATAAGCACAGTGTGGTTATTTGAGGGGTTTAACCTGGGAAGAAAAAAAGTCACACCAAAGGAAGTTTTTGACTGATATTTGAAGTTGGGTGGTGCAAATAAACAGTTTACTTTTTCAGTGTAATGTTTAGATCTGTTACAGTTTAAATCAGATCTTTATCTTTTAAGACAAAGATTTGCAGCCAACTTTAATCTTGGGGGAAGGGAGGAAGCAAGAGAGAAGTAAAACTAGTTCCTGGTTATGATTGTATACACTGATTTTAAGATGGTACACTTAGACCATCGTGAAACTCTGAGGTCTGTGTTGTTACTGAAAATGCTTTCTGTACCACAAGCCTTTTCTTGAGTTCTGTTTCCCTGATTACTGCTTCGGAGGCCTTAGCAGTCCTGGCATCATCCGTCTTGACCTTTTACAAGTACGGAGTTCTTTTATTGCTCGTGCAACAAGCACGTGCAAGATGCACTGAGGCCCAAGGTAAACTTCATTAAACTCCGAACGTATTCTCTTCTTTATGGCTTGAACTCCCAGTGACTGCATGTTTCTCTGTCATCAGAATATATTGATTGTATCATCAGTGTAGCCTTGGGACGTAAAAAACATGCCTCCTTAGCTGAGAATTGACCATTGTAACACTTAAAATGCTAATTTTTCAGGCACAAAAGAGAGCGAAAGCTAGAGAAGAAACTGTGCGGTCCCACGCTACCTTGAGTACCTCAGCGTGGTGCATCTTGGAGGCAGTGGAGAAGCTGTCAAGCCCTTTGTTGGTAAATAGCACTTCTTTTAATCTGTTTTTGCTTCATGTGTTTATAAAACTTAGTAAATGTGCCATCAAAGGATAAAGATAAAACTATTCTTCCTTACGTTGTGGCCGGTTTAATTTATTGCGCTGTTTTTTCAACAGGATGCTAAAAGAATGACATCTCTTTTGCCGCTGTGTTGTGTAAGTTGACCATGAACCCCCACATTTTTGTTGCAGGGAACCCTCTCTCTCAGGAGAAAAAAATTGCCCTCTAATATTTATGCTTTGTTTTTTCCCTCAGCCTCCGGACATAGATAAACCGGATATTACTGACTTCCAGTCCAAACGAAGAAAGGTAAGAACCAATAATGTCTTAAGCTGAGGTAGATAACTTTTTCAATGCTTTATCACTATTAGAAAAATTTTCTCAAACCTCAGTGACAACATAGACATCAAATCAAGTTAATATTGGCATGTATCCACAATAGATGATGGGCTGTGAAGATTACTCAGGTTAAGAATTATGTTATCTTTGTAAGTTGAGAGCAACAGCTCTAGAACACACCAAGTCGTTTTATCTTGTCCCCCAACTTGGGGTGAAGCTGCATATTAAAATTCCTCTTGAGGCAAGTTTTCTCTTGAAGAAATGATCACAAATAGAAAAATACTGCTTGAGTGGTCATATAGACTTTGTACAGACTTCCGTGTTCATTCGGGCACAGAAAACTAATTTTTCTGCTTTTTATCACCATTCAAAGTAAAGAGGAGGAAAATTGTTAATTTCCGACGCTATAAATCTTACGCTCCTAAATTCCTATTTGGAGGTAGCACAGAACTGGTGAGAATGCTGTGGTAAAGCATGATTTCCTTTCATTTTGTTTAAAAAATGAAAACTAGTCATCTTTTTTTGATGACTTTAGTTAGGGGTATCATTAAATTGCAAAACTGTACCAGGCACAATAGCTCTTGGTGTATTAAATGCCTAACTGGGGGAATTAATATTTTTCATTTTTACCTTTAAAACCAGCGATGAACCATCGTTGGAGTCTGATAAATTTTCCATAAAATTAAATGGGCATCTCTTTCTGCGAAAACATCTGTGTTTCCAGTATCAGTCTGAGTGTACAAATGACCACTTGTTAAGTGTATGGGCTTCTTAGGCTGGAAATCAAAGTGGACAGTAATACTGGTTGCTTATTGCTTTTAACTCTTTCAATCTCTGTATTGTTTAGCCAGCACAATCTCCATTTGGTAAAGTTCTAAAATGAATGTAGCAGCAACTGCTTAGTTTTTAGGGGGGTAGAGGTTTTTTTTTTTCTTTTTCTTTTCTGACGCTATAAATCTTAACGCTCCTAAATTCCTATTTGGAGGTAGCACAGAACTGGTGATAATGCTGTGGTAAAGCATGATTTCCTTTCATTTTGTTTAAAAAATGAAAACTAGTCATCTTTTTTTGATGACTTTAGTTAGGGGTATCCTTGGGCTTATTAAATTGCAAAACCCTTAAATGACCACTTGAAGATCAGGTGACTGAAGGAAATAACAAGATGTGCAAACTTTTCATCTTCTGTTCTAATGAGAAAAGGGACAGTGTCTCAAGAAGTTTCTGTGCTAATTCCTTGACTGGATGGATGTATAATTAAGTTTACAATCACTTCAGAGTTTACAAACATCTCAGATTTCCTGGACCATCTTTTCACCATCTGCCAAATTACAAGGGCATGGAGAAGTGAAGTATATCATAAATATTATCCAAATAACTAAAACCAAATCTGGTGTGAATTCTCAGTTATATTATATCAATACACCTGTGATAAGGCATTAAGAAAGATCTGCCAGATTTGCAACAGAGAGCCTGAAATTGTCAGCCACTAAATGAATGTTGCACGCAGCTGTCAGTGGGTGAAAGGAGATAGATTGTCTATTCATAATACTAGAATTCATAATGGTGGCGGGAGAAGGGTAGCCCGTGATGAGAAGCAATTATTTGCTGAGGAGACGATCGTGTGTTTTCCTGCTAAAGTGAACATGCGGTTGACGGAACACTTGTGCACTCGGGCTAAACTTCTGCAGTGGGTAGCAGTGATGTGGTATTTTTCTTATTTCAAGGAACTGTACCAGGCAGAATAGCTCTTGGTGTATTGAATGCCTAACTGGGGGAATTAATATTTTTCTTTTTTACCTTTAAAACCAGCAATGAACCGTCGTTCACTCGAAGTAGATTTGTGAACTTACATAAAACATGTCTTATTCAAGGTTTCAAACTGAATGTAATATTTTTTAGAAAGATGTATTTTTGTATACTTTAGAGAGAGTGTGAATCCTATTACTAAGAGCTGGGAGATACTGTGAAATTAAAGCTGCGGTGTAAACGATTTCCTGTTGGTATTGATTTGAACAATAGCATGCTTCCTAAGACTGTATTTTCTGATCCTTAAGACCGCAGGCGGAGCCATCGGTAAATCTTGTAGCCTTTAGGGTTTGTTTTCTGTCTGACAGTTCAGTTAAGTCAGTTTTGCAGAACACGCAGTGGTCTGTGTTAAAAATTAACTCTGGTCTGTGAAAATGCTTTGAAAAGGGAAGTCAAACCCACTACTTGAAGTGCATCTAATGCACATGTAAAGCATTGGATCATATTTTAATGAATGAGATTATTGTAAGATTGACAAGTTGTTTTTTTTGAGTGTGTTCTATTGTTTGTGTAACTTTGAAGGGGGAAAATGTAGGGGATGTGAAGCCCAGAAGCCTGTATAATTAGTTGCTTATCACTTCAAATGTTAAATTAATGAATTAAGCTACTAAAAAAAAAAAATCACAGTGTGGGCAGAGGAAAAGATAGGAGCATATTCTAGGAACATGGATTATTTTAATTATGGTAGCATGAATTATTTTGTCTATGAAGCTAACTGCCAAATTTTGAAACGGAATTCAGTCAGACTTTGGCTACTTATATATAGCTTTATGGATTTCGTTACTGGTTTTCTGGTGATTTCCCTCTACAAGTTGAACGGTCTTCAGAATTTTCAAATTGTATTCACTGAGTGCCAAGACCGATGGGGGGAGGTTTATAGTTCTGTAATTTGTTTTCATCAATAAATATTGGAATTAATTTGGGTGGACATAAGGATAAATTGATTGCTGTTTCCCTTTCAAAGCTGGAATCCCAGAATGCATTCCAGCCTCCACCTGTTAAGAGACTTGTGACACCAACAGTAAACCGTCAGCCGATGCGTTATACGCGGTATTCTGAACCATCACCGACTTCAACTACTCAGTCCAGCAAAATTTGCCAGAGAGGAGACACAAAGTTCCAAGTGAGTACATTTTTGAGTCCTTATGTGCCTGTTTTTTTTTTCCAGTCTTGGAATGTTTCTCAAACCAATTGTTATCCTATCTTTGCAAAAAGTACTGATAGTATGTTTGAGGCGAGCTTTAAGGCAGTGGGAACCATTGTGAAATAGATTGAGCTTTTATGGATTTAATTCTGTTTTTGGAACACTCAGTGTCTTGTGGTTGTTTTCACGATGTCATGATGTGCTATTGAGTCATCCTGTTGTCAGTGAAAGAATATTAAAAGACAGAAATGTTTTCCTTTTATATTCTCATGTACACGAAGCTGTCACTGATGAAACATGCTCGTGTTCTGTGTAAACTATTCCAGGTGAGCTATGTGCTCCAAGTGAGAGTTCTGACAATGTGCTGAGTTATCGGTTTTGATTGCTTTGGAGTAGATGGAGTCTGATAAATTTTCCATAAAATTAAATGGGCATCTCTTTCTGCGAAAACATCTGTGTTTCCAGTATCAGTCTGAGTGTACAAATGACCACTTGTTAAGTGTATGGGCTTCTTAGGCTGGAAATCAAAGTGGACAGTAATACTGGTTGCTTATTGCTTTTAACTCTTTCAATCTCTGTATTGTTTAGCCAGCACAATCTCCATTTGGTAAAGTTCTAAAATGAATGTAGCAGCAACTGCTTAGTTTTTAGGGGGGTAGAGGTTTTTTTTTTCTTGTTTGTTGATAAATGACAGAAAACAGAAAAGTATGTCCCTTTTACGGGGTTGGCAAACACAAGTTTTGATGAAAACTCTCCCCCCCACACACACAATTTTTGTCATTTTGTTTAAAATAATTACTTTCTTTGTTAGAGGATTTGACAAATTTGATTTAGTGTTCTATCAGTTTGTCCTCAATGCTGAGTGAAGCAGTGATGCTTACTTTAGCCCCAAAATTTAACTGAACTGTACCCACAATGCTGAATTAGGGAACAACGTTAAGTAGGTGAGGTGTATTCAGGGCTATAAAATTAAAAATAAATAAATAAAATAAAAACCACAAAAAAACACATGAAGTGGTTGTTGGTACTTTGTGTATTCTGTACATATTCAGCTAAGTCTTGAACTAAACTTAACTTGCAGGGGATGAGAGAGAAGACTTTGCCTGCAGAACAGCGAGCAGAACCATCTGAAAGGTATGACATCTATTAATTTAAAACTTACTTGAAGAAAGAAAGAAATCTCCTTTTTCAGTACGGTCTGCACCTGAAAGGTGGTGACAGTTCTCAGTAAAAGGAATGGGAAATCCAATGAAAATTTTGTATTTTGAGGCAGCTGCAAAGTCTGGATTGTGTTTGAAGATCAATATAACTTTGAGAAAATTGTTGTTTTTGTGAAAGGAAGGAAGATGAGCAAGAATAAAAGTACTGATACACCACTTTTTATCCCAAGTTTATCTTCTGAGAAGGATACGAAGATGGGAAACGAGGCACGTTATAATGCTGTATCCACAGAAAGGATCTTTGCTATTGGAGGCCTTATTTTTTCCTTCTACAGGAAATATGGCTCATTTTGTAGTTTAACTAAATCTGTAGCGTTACAAATTTTGCTTTGACAGATATTTCATGGTTTATAACTCAGTTTACTTATAACAAAATAATTTGTCCCTCTTAATGTTCCCTAGGGGAAAAGCTATTAGTTTTAGCTATTTAATTGCTTGCAGTTTGAAAGCTCTGTCCTAATGGGATGATTCTTTCTGAAGCATTCTTTAGAAGGTGAAGTAGGGGAAGTGAGTTACAGTTCAGGAGGATGTTTATTGATGTGTTTTTTTCTTTATTTTTTAAGCAAAAACATGGAGGAAGATTTATGATTTATTATTCTTTTTTTTAATACTCCTTTCATGATGAAGTTAATTGTCTGCTTTGAGTTCACATGAAGACCATGTGTTCTTTAGAATCATTTGAGGCCAAATGCTAACTCATCTCTAAAATAAAAAAAATCCAGCAGAATTAATTGAATTTCTTCTTGAGGAGACTGCTTTGTGTTACACTGCTTTCTTGGTTTAGGTCAAATGAGTTATCCTCCAGATAATATTGATGGCTTTTCCTTCTGGGCAAATGGTGTTTTGGGTAATAATGCTTGAGTTAAGGGACTTTGCACTCTGTTTTTAGGGAGTCGCTCTTTTCAAAGAACAGTAGCAGGGAATTTTGTTGACTCTATGCTCATCTGCCAAGCAATTCTTAGGTGACCATGGGCATTCTTTGGCTTGCAGAAAGAACTCAACACTTTGTTTTGGCATCTAAAAGTTGGACTTCACAACAACCACCTTTTTAGGGGTGGAAGCGACTGGCTTTAAGGTTCTGGTACAGGTGCAATCAGGTGCTGGGTTTTAATTATGTTTTTTTCAAACTGTTCTAAATTGTCTTTGTTAGAACTCCTTTCTACTTCTCCATTTAGGAAGGAGATACAGAAAACTCACACTGCTTTTGATTTCGTTCACAAAGTTTATTGCAGTGCCCTACCTTTTGTTTGTAGAGTAGGTAGTGGTGGTAGTGTTTTTTGTGATGCTGGTCTCTGTTGGGTGCCATGTTCTGGAGCAGGAGCACCACACTGATCTGCTGGCAAGAGTCCCTTTGGACAGTTGAGTTGGAATACTCAGTAAATCTCTGGCCCACCAATGCTATATATCTATGCGTGTGTGTGTATATATATATATTTTATATCCTGAGTCCAATTGTAGATTAGACTTGCTTGAAGGCTGACAACTGTCTTTGCCCCCTTGAAGCTCACAGGTGTTAACAGAAAGAGGAATATGGGCTGTTATGGGCAAGCGATAGTTGTCTGAATGAAGATCTATTTTGATGTAAGACTTTTTTCAGAATTCTAATGGATTGACAGTTTGGATTAGAGAAAAGTCTGAGCATCTGCCTTAGGGATCTGTCTTCCTCTATGCAGTTACAGTGCTAAGCAGGCTGTTGTCAAGTATTTGACAAGTTTAGACCAGTTCTCCTCCTCAGTATTGTGGGAGTTTGACCTGGTGTCTTCCAGTGCGATCTAATGCACTTTTGTACTGACTGACTGATTGGCTGCAAGATAAGCTTTGAGGTCACAGTTTTTCCAGGCATACTTCATTTTCTTGCCATAGTACTTTTGTTAGAGTTATTCCCTATTCCACTTCTGGTTTGGGTTATTTTTTCCCCATTTGCTCTTGGATTAGGATATCTTTCTGGTTTTGAGCTAGGCTTTTTTAAGTACCAGAAAAACGCCTTTGTATGCCTTACAAAAGGGATCTGTATTCATGTCTGAAAAGACTTCTGGAATGTTGGCATACCCAAACACCTCTGCTGTTCCTGCTGATGGCCACATGAAAGCCAGAGCTGCTTCTGAAGCTTAGGCCATATTACCTTGCCACACAAGTCTAAGGCGTCCCTATTCTATCAGAGCTGTTGGCAGTGTTTCCCATGTGTATGTGTGCATATGTGCACTCTTTCTGTATTTTTGTGAGCTGTTCTTTTATATCCCTGCAAAAGATACACGTGCATCGCAGAATCAGAGAACCAGTCCTATTTAAAGGAAGCACTGGAAAATAACAATCTAAATCAGCTCTTCTATTTCAGGTCTTCTGGCTTAGTCATTGTTCCCGTGTGAACGGTGCACTTATGTATGTCCTTTTCATTGCTGCTGTTAATAAAGTTTTTCCTATTTAGAACATCAAGTATTTACCAGCGTTTAGCAACTTGTGAGACAGCTTTAGTTTTTTTCTGATCAGCAGGTTTCAATTCTAGGACTAATAACAGCTCTAATATCTTGAAAAAAAAATTTGGCTGGTAATTTTTTTTTCTCTTGTTTCCCCCAACTTCTGTACTGTCGTGTGCTAGCAATGTGACCAGCTACAAATTCAGTACTGCTGCGTCCAATGGTCTGTCTTCAGGAGTGAGTAGCGGAGGTGGCAAAATGAGAAGGGAAAGAGGAATACACTATTTATCAAGAGCTGTACAAGAACAGGTAAGTGACTCTTAAATTAATTGCTGTCACTGAGCTTACTGAAGTAACTAGCTAAGTGTGTCAGTTTTATTGCATCATAGTAAATTATAACAATACCGCTTTATTTTTGCATTGTTTTTGTTTTCTTGTGGGTTTCAGAGCAGGCTCCAATTGATTTCCTGTCTTTGAATACCTGAACTTTGCTTATGTAATTTTGAAATTTTTAATTCTCTTACCTTGGAGATTCTTCAAACTATAACATTTCTCGTTAGCAATTGAATGAATGAGTCCTAAGAAGAGAAGTAATGTTTTGGTGAAGGTTTGTATAGTTTTTCTACAGGAATGATACTTGAAACGAGTGCCAAGTATAAAAAGAAAAAAAAAAGCTTAATTTTTGGTTTCATATTTAAGTCGTACAGAAAGATACAGGCCAAGAGTGTGAAAAAGAGTAGTAGAAGAGAGCATTCTGCATGTCTGCTAACGATGACTCAGTTTTTGATACTCACCCAACTCATTGTGAGAGAGTTTTTTTCTCATTTTAATAGGAAAAATCTATTCCATAAAACTATGACCATGAATATTCAGATTATTTTTTCTTTTATTGGATGTTATATAAGCTGCCTGTAAGTTAATTTAAGTATTTACGTTAACATTAAGTATTTAATTAATATTAAGTTAATATTAAGTATTTAAGTTAATTTAAGTTTCAAATCATTAAATGGGACTTCTGGATGATGCAATATAAAGAAATCGTAAACACTGTTGTTTATTCCTGTAACGCAAATAAAATAATGGTCCAAATATCAAAAGTTCCATAAACTTTTCAAATCAAAACTGTGAAACAGATGTAAGCTACAGGATGCACTGAATATCAGTAGTACCAACTTACATCCCTGCCTAGTCATTTCTAAGTAGATCATGATAGTACTGTACAAATTTTGGTCAGATTTTCTATGCCATTTAAAACATAACTCATCCAATCTTAGTAATCAAATAAAGTAAGTGGCAGGGATGAAAATTGAAGTTGTTAAGAGGCTCTCTTCTGATTTTTATATTTGCATCCTGATACATGGTATAGACTGTATTTACCAGAACACAATCTTCAGTGCTGCTAGTCTGACTTTCTTTGGTGCTTTTTGTGTTTAGTTTGGTTGTTGAACCTACCTGCTTCTTTAAACATTACCTTTTTCCACGTTCACTGCTGTAATGACTTTAGAAACTTTGGCAGCTATCCTGCCTAATTTTGCAAGAGGAACACTTTCTCACTTGTCTTGAGAGTGTACTCTTAATTGAAGCCATGCGAGGGTAGTTAGAAAGGATGATGCTTCTCTAGAGCTTTGATGACTAAAGTATAGAAAAGAAAGAAAAAAAATGTGATCTGTGCCTCTCTGTTCTGCACAGGTTTTGAGTTAACTTTCAGTGTTCTTGCTGTACAGTTGTTGAATAGAGTATAATGTGGAAGCAGGCCTGCCATAAATTAAAATGACGTGGTAGACAGAGGTGGGGAGATCGGGATTTCTTCTGGAAACTTGCTTTCTCTTAATTTGTATGGATTTTTGTTCTATTTAATTTTGTTAATAAATTGGGTGCGATGGGGTGAGAAAGTAGTATGTCTTGTATAAGAAAAATTAAAATTTGCAACTTTAGGAAGTGGAGGAACCAGTGCTACCGAACATACCCCTACCCATCAGTGCTGCATCGCTGCCTCAGTTCAATTCTAGTTTCGTTGGTAGTAGCGCTGTCTCAGCGTCACCGAGCGCTGTTTCAACAGCAGCAATGAGCACGGCAACTCCAGCAGCTGCGACGGGCATGGCAAATCCATCAGAGGTGGAGGGCATGACAGATCCATCAGAGGTGGAGGGCATGATAGATCCATCGGAGGTGGAGGACTTGACAGATCTATCAGAGGAGGAGGTGGAGGACATCATATATACAACGGCGACGTCGGGCATAACATGTTCAACAGTGCCCTCAGGCTTGACATGTCCAATAATGGCGGCGGGCATGCCATATTTGCTGATGACAAAGGACAAGGCAAAGTCAACAGTGGCAACGACAAGCGTGGCAAATTCAACGGAGGCGGCAGGCATGGCAGATGCAGCAGCGACGGCGGCGGGCAAGGTAAATCTTTATGCTATAAATAATGTTTACAATGAGTATACTGCTTTATTGCGAGTTGACTTTTTCTGTGGTGCTCATGAAACTAACAAATATTAGTTTCTACGCAGCTGAATGAATTGGGGTTGTATGCCAGTTTGGGGAAAAAGGCATAAATGTTTTGATTCTGCTTCTCTCAGTCTTAGAGCCTGCCAACTCCCATTTAACGTGATTGTATAACTGCTTCAAATGCTGTGGAAGTCTGGGGGGGAAGGGGGGTGTGGACTTTATGCCAAGTTATTTATAGTGGTTTGGGCAGGGGTAGAGTTAATTTTCTTCGTAGTAGATGATGCTGTGTTGCAGATTTGTGAGCAAAACAGTGTTGGTAAGGCACTGGTGTTTTAGCTGTTGCTGAGCAGTGCTTACACAGTGACAAGTCCTTTTCTGTTTCTCACGCTGCCCTGCCAGCGAGGAGGTCGGGGATGCACAAGAGGCTGGGAGGGCACTCAGCCAGGACAGCGGAGCCCAGAGGACCGAAGGGATATTCCACACCATTTAGCATCGTGCTCAGCAATAAATGCTGGGGGAAAGAAGGGGAAGGAGTGGGGAGTATGTACAGGGTTATGGCATTTGTCTTTCCAGGTAGCCATTACATGCGATGAGTCATTAATGCTACCTCAAATTTAACAACTTTACTTCTTTATTTCCAGTTCTTTTCCCTGTTCCACTTGGAGGGAGTGAGCGAGTGGCTGTGTGGTGCTTAGTTGCCTGCAATGGTTAAACCACAACTTTATTTAAGTTATTAAATTAGAGGTAACGTGGTCATATAAGCCTCACATAGAATGAGCCTAGGGTGCAATAATTGGCATATTATTGCAATAAAATAAACATTAATCTGTTCCAGAGTACTTGAAATATTTTTTGTACGGTTTGAAGTAGACAGCTGCTTTAACATGTTGAGGTGTTTGCTGAAGTTCTTGGAGTATCATTGGGCTGAGTTTGCCGTTCTTCAGCTTCCTGGCTTGCTTTTCCGTGCATTTAGACCTAAGTAGCATCTCCAGCTTTTCCTCTCAGTTTCTGGAATTTGGTTTTGAAGATATTGTCCTATACCCACTTGGAAACTTCCCTGTGTTTTATTATTACTTTTATCTGCAAAATAACTCAAACATCAGGTTTTTCGACGTCACTGCGGGACTTCTGTTGGGTAGTGAATTCAGGTAGTTGTTGCTCTTAAATATAAACCTTTAATTCTTTTGAAAATACAGATACAACCAGCAAGTACTGTTAGCAGTCCTGAGTTCGCGTTTTCATCTCCAGTTGTGAAATCTACTGAGGCAGAAGTGCTACCTACGTCTTCTGTAAGTAAAATAATAAAGGAGCTTGACTTTTTTTCTTAGGCATTTAGTAGGCTGTTGCAGAACACTAAAGCAGAATCTGCCTTGATGGAGAAAAGTATGTAGGCTTCTGGCTTATAATTTGTCATTCAGCATGCGTGCTACAAATGTGAAGAGCAGCTTTCAGATTTGGTTTTGTGTGTGCATTCGATTGAAGTTCCTGTGGCTTGAGAATCTGAAAAACCTCTCTTGTTCATAGCAGATTGGGTTTACATTTAGTGTTCCCGTTGTAAAATCGGCAGAACTTTCTGGACCCAGTGGTACTCCAGTGATGCCCTTTCTTACCCTAGGTAACTGAAACTTTAGCACTTCAGATCTGAAGTGCTGATTTTCCTTTTTTTCTTTATTAAATCTTCAATCTGTCCTGTCTGCGCATGCTAGCAATTCCAGGCAGTGTTGGACTTCTGCAGTATTTTTCCAGTGACAGATCTGCTTTTATAATTTTTTTTTGTTTTGTTGCTTTTTGTTTTGCTTGTAATCATAAAGCATTGCAAAGTAAGTAGAATTTGTGAAGATTCTTATGTGAGAAGCATGAAAGCTGGAAATTCTTGTTTCTAACAAAAGTGAGTATAATCTGCTCTAACTAGGTCACATTGTGAAAGCTGTTTTTGTTTTCTTTTGTTTCAAAAGACACCACCACCTCAACCAACATCAACACACAGAAAGAGGAGGTCAAAGATTTTGCTGGTGGTCCCTTCACCACTGCCCACGTCTTAAAGGAAGGAAGCGTCTTAGACGTTCTAAAAAATCCTGGAGAGATAATGAACTCCTTTTAAAAAGATGCTGCAAAAAATACGCTAGCATTTTTTATTAAAAAAAAAACCAACACACGACTTATGGTTAATAGAGTATCTGCTATAAATATGAATGTAGGAGAGCATTACATTAAGCGCTGCGTTTGTTAGGGTGCATCTGCCCCCTTCTATTCTAAGTGGTGTTTGTTGCTGGAAGTAAAACTGCAAGATGAAAAGCAGATGGGTTGCATCTCCTTTACGTGTTAGGATGTAATTGTAAATGAGGTACTAAGAGAATTAGCCAGATAATCGGTGTTTCATTTTAAGTAAATACAATTTGTGGAATTGAAAAGGAAATGTTTGTAAAGCTCAACACTCCTGTCCCACCTTCAGCCCAGGTGAAGAAAGAATAGGAAAGAGCTTCAGTTCCAAATACATGGCGAAAGCTGCGAATCTTTGGGCCTTAGCTTACAATGGCTCCTGTGGATTAAAATTTAAACTGCAAACAGAAGTGGAGTGTTTTACGTTAAAAACCCTTTTCTGAATTTTGTTTTTAAGCAATTGCAATTGTTTTCAACAGTTTCATAAAGTGTGTCTGTGGAAAAGATATCTTTTAAGAAAAAGGGCTTTATTGAATTTGATCTTTTCCCAAAAGTCTTCTTCTAACTTACATACTTGTTAAGAAGGCAGCACATTTCTCTGTTGGAAAGAGCTAAGTGAGAGAAAATACATTGTGCGTTTTGTTTAAGGAAAGACCTCTGAGTGAAGTGACATTCACTTTCTTTATCGGTTTAAAAGAAGCAGAATCTAAATCCACATTGTTCAAAGACTTCATTTTTGACTAAAAAAAACCCAACAAACAAACCACAAAACAACTATGTTCAAGGTAGATTTACAAGCAACTTGAGCTGCTGTTTAAGATGCATTTCCTTTAGTCTTTCTGTATTAGTAGCTTGTCTTTCCTGTTAAAATTGCCACCTTTTAAATAAGGAGTTGTCCTGTGTCCGATGCATTCTGAAAAAGATTATAGAAAATTAGACAGTTGTTCAATTGTCTTGAGTTTTTATTATTTAATTAATATTCAGCATCTGTGGGAAAATACCGCATGGATTGCTGCTCCGAGTACAAACTTCTGTACAGTTACTGGAGTAGATTTGAGTCATCTGCTACGGAAGGAGGAGCTTTAGAAATTTGATTCGATTGGGCATCGCGTCTTAATCAAATTGTATTATTTCCATTCCACGTTGGACTGTCAGATTTCAGTCAGCTACTGTCTGTTTGTACTTGTATCGACCAGTGAAAATGTTGATTTAAAGCTTGCTTGGAAACAAAGAGTTAAATGAAGCTTTAACGAAATGTTCTGTTGTGACCCAGTGCAGCAGATGAAATTTCATCCGTTTAGATAAGATTTCTGGGGACTTCCTGTTGCGCTCGGTCTGAATGTCTAGTTGTAACCATTGGCACCTGAGCTGAAAGTTTTGCCCTCTAGTAAAGTCACTTAGTTACATGTAGTGAGGTGCCGCGCTAACAGGAAGACTTTTTTTTCTTGCTTCCTAGACTTTGGATTGTTGAAAACACGCTCTTCTACGTCTGCACAACCTACAACAAGCACAGTGGTTTATACTAGGCCTGCAATAACAACTTTTTCTGCAGGTAAAGAGACTTCTAAACAAGCATCGTACTGGCAATCTGATACATGTGACCCTTTTCTGCAAAACAAAGACATAAAGGACAAATGTGTAACTTGTCAAGCTACTAAAGCGTCAACAGTTGAGAGTATGAAACAGACAGTAAGTTCAAGTCAATGCGACACCTCAAAGCCAGCAGCGCCCCCAGCAGGGATGCTGGGCTTTGGAGACAAATTCAAAACAGTACCTGGAACGTGGGATTGTGATACATGTCTTGTCCAAAACAAACCGGAAGCTACAAAATGTATAGCATGTGAGACACCAAAACCTGGAACGGGAGTAATGCCTGCTCTGACATGACCAGTGGTCACAGACAGCTCGGTGACAGTGACATCCTCCTCGAGCAGCACTGACACAACAGCCACTCTGGGCTTTGAAGACAAATTTAAGAAGGCGAAAGGCTCTTGGGACTGTGGAATATGCCTTGTACCAAATAAGACGGAAGATAACAAATGTGTAGCCTGTCAGTCTGAGAAACCAGGTATGGTCCTTTTTTTCCTGTTGTTTCCATCCTAGCCTCTGTGAATCTTGTACAGAATAAAAGTACGTTGCATATATGGAATATTTTAAGCAACACGATTCCCAGGTACGGTTGATGGGTTAGCGGCTGTCTGCAGGATTGGTTTACAGGCACTTCAGAGGTCTCAGCCCAGGTTCCAGCCTGTCGCATAAATTGAACTGATTGTGAAATGTATTAGTACGGAGCTGGATCAATGCAGATACCCCCGGCTTTGCAGCTGGTGAGGGAAGATGGCTGAAGTGGGTGACTTAATTTAAAAACAACATAGTGATTTTTCACTGGCGAAAATGAGAACTCCATAGAAAGAGTTAAAAATGACTGCGTTTTTCTCTTTCAAAAAATAAGTAAAAAAAATTACAGAATGTGTCCAAAATGCCTCTACTCACCGTTTGTATGTAATTGAGGGGAGATGTGAAGCCAGATTTCAAGACAGTGTAGTCTTAACTAGTCTTAAGCTAAAGCAGAGAGATGCCTATGAAGGTCAGTGGTAGGCTTCAAGAAAGCGAGTGACCCGCTGGGTAACTTCTTCAGGGCAGTACTGGGTTGTTTCCCATTGTGTGTGACCGTAATTGATTTTGAGCGTGGTTGTATTGTTTTTAAAATACGATTCTAATTCTAACTTTGACTCTAAATGTCATTTAACATGCCATTACATCGAAAAACACCTGTGCAAATATATCGTGGAAGAAACAAATTAAGATGGACTAGACCGGGCTTTTGTAATCATCCTGTGCGGTAAGACTGAAATTTCCTGAGGTAAGATAATGGATTTCAGACAGAGTTGATTCTCTTGGACTTCCAACCTCTGAGCGGTCAGTCGGCATCTTTGTCTGAGGCTCTTGCCATTGCAAGGAGGAATTCTGGAAATGAGGGGTTTACTGTGACCATGGTGCAGTGAATTGCACGGTTACGTTGCACTTGTCAGGAGGAAGAGCGATGCAAGTAATACTAGGATAAAAGTTTTCTGCGTGTGCTGTGGAAGGGAAGAGCCATTCTTGTCTTTCCGGTTTTGAATTTGAAGCGTTATCTTCTGCTTCTCTCTTAAAAGGCACCTTTTTTTTAAAAGGCACCTGTCAGGCCTCTTTATGGAGGTTACACTGTGGTCAACAGCAGCAGAAGCTTGTGTGCTGAACAGAGTTGTGTGTTGTTTGGAAGCTTTGAGTTCCACTCTGGTTTTTTTGTTTGTTTCTTTGTTTCTTTGTGGGTTTTTGGTGGCTTTTATTTTTTTCAGGGGCGGGGGGGGGGGGGGGGAGTTGCGGAGTAATTTTGAACATTTCTGTGGGATTTGACAAATCAAATTTAAAAGTTAATGTTCATTTTATAGTTCATGTTCAAACAGGATGGTTAACTGTCTTGTTTGTCTCACAGAGGGTCCAACACCTGTGACCAGTAGCAGTGCATCTGCATTTTCTGCTCCTTCTGGAGAATTTCTGGATTTAGACAAATTCAAGAAGCCCGAAGGAAGCTGGGATTGGGAGACCTGCTTGGTTCAAAACAAAGCAGAGGCCACGAAGTGTGTAGCCTGTGAAAGTGCAAAGCCAAGCACCAAAGCAGAGCTCAGAGGTAATACTTAATGATTAAAACGAGGATGCATATTCTGTGATTTATTTTTTGGTTTGCTCTGATTTTTTTTATTTTCTTACCTGTTAAGCACAATTATTTTTTCCTTTGAGGTGTGGCAAAATTATTCGTTTTTCCTGTAGGAATATTGCCTAGATAACATCTGTTTCCACACTTTTCCCCAAGAATAAGTTTATCCTTTTTAGAGAAAAGCTTTCATTAATGACGTGCTTGTTCTTTACATGCCCTACACGTTGTTCATTTGGAGTTCAGACTAAAAACATGATCTTTCAAAGAAGTTCGTATACTTTTTAAAGCCAGGTGGTGGGCAGAAAACACAGTTGTGAAAAGTTTTATGTAGAGAGGAAGCATGGGGTTTTCTTGTTTGTTTTACTGTTTGGTGGGTTGTTTGTTAAACAGTTTTGACTGGAAAGATCAGGACTAGAATGTAGTTCAAACCTTCACGTACTGCAGATACACCGTGGGTTACGGACTTGACATTCACTTATTTCTGCAGGTTTTGGTGCTGCGGCTGCGTCCACAAAATGCTGCCTTGCCATCATTTACATTCGGTGTTCACTCAGAGTGTTCAGGTGCAGAGTCTGCAGCTGCCTCACAGTTTATTTTGGGAAGGACAGAAGAGAAGCAGTACTTGCAAACCAGTACTTCAGGTAAACAGAGTATCTTTTGTCTTCACTTGTGCGCTTATGTCCATCAAGTAAGACCTCTGAAACCATACTAGAAAAAATCTGCGGGATTTGATATGTTCATGTACTAGAGCTTTAGAAAAAGTTTAATTCCTATATGCAGCATGTCTTCTGTCCTGGTTATTGATACGTACGCAATTAGTAGCAATCCCTTTTTTGATCTCAACACTAGGTTTAGACAAAAAATTGCGACACCTTAAGGAACCTGTCCTGCATCTCATACAAGCACAGAAGTTGTAGTGTCTCAATGCTAGCAGTACAGTTGGTGGTAAAATCTTTAGTAGGGTGAAATAGAGGCCTCACACTTTTCAGAGAAAAAAAGAGATGAGAGAGAGTATCTTATTCCCACGTACTTGCAACTATGCTGCAGAGTGTACTGCTGTTACTCTAGTGCTACAAAGGTCCAAAAATCACTGAACAGTTATTAGCCAGTTTTGTATTCCTTTAATTTGTTGAAAGACTGCAGTAGAGGATTGAAGTTTTTATTGAGGATCACTGTGTGGAAAAATTCTGATTGTTAAATGTCATTTGTATGACTTAAGAACCACGTTTTGGAGTACAGAATTCAGTATTAATTCCAGAAGGGGTAAGGGAAAGGACATTAGCTAGTAATCCCGAACAAAAGCAGTGTATAGAGCTATACTGATTTTAATCGCAGTATTCTTACAGTTGGTCTGTTACTGAACAGATATGTTTTGGGGAGATATGGTGGCCAGGGAGGCGTGTGTGTTTGTGTGCTTCCTCTTCTAGTTAAGGTTCTGGGGTTTGGTTTAGTCAGGAAAATTCGATGAGGCACCTTGTGTAAAAGGAAATGTTAACCAGCATTTTTCAACACGGTGTAGTCCCTTAAAAGTGTCATAGATGAAAAGAGGCCATAAACGCTGGGGGAAAAAGTTAGTGGGAAACTGAGAGCAGGATCACATTCAGTAGTGAGAGAGCAGCAGCCTAGGGAAAGCTGATGAATGACTGTAACAGATAGTTCTATTTTAAGTGTAAAACAACACTCAGTACTTTATAATGGTGGTCTTACCAGAGGGTTCTTCTCCATGGCTCCTAAAAGCACGTCTTGAAGGCATTCGAGTGCAGTGAACTTAAGCTGTAAGAGTTGGGCTGGTAAGCTTGGCCTGATTTGAAGCTGTAGGCACGGGGCTATAATTTCTGAACAGGCTACAAAAGAAACTGTACCACTGTGCTTTTCAGTGCTCCGTTTAGCAAAGCCATCAAATTGTTGCAGGCAATTGATGTTGTTCTTCTAAGAGCACCTGAAAGATATTTTTGTTTGAAGAGTTCAGAGGTACCGGTTAATACTGGTTCAGATAATTACAGCCAGCTCTTGGTGTTTGTGACCAATAAAGTTTGTGGCTCCAAAAGGAGTGGGTTAGTGCTAACTGATTAACTGCTGTATATGCAGAAATATGGAATCTGATTACTTACGCAGAGAGCACTTAAAATGTATTGTTTTGCTGGCTCTCAGTGAGTTGCATCTTAATGCTACCAAGGAATAAGCTTTTTGCTTCTGGCCCAAGTTTTTTAATTTGGTGAAAGCCTTTTCTGTGCACGTGCACATGCCAGAGAGGTTGCTTAAGTAATAGAAGCTATAGTAGCTGCTATCTTCTGTTTTTTGTAGAAGACAGAAATTGAATTCATTAGCTTTGTAACTGTTATGCATACTAGAATTGGTTTTCTCCCTTTTGAAAATAGTAGAGGGTATGCCTATGTCAGATTTGGTGAGCAAGGTGATCAGATGAGGGCACTGCAAGACTGCCAGAACGCACCAGGCCTGGGGGGAAAAGGAATCCGGCTGAGCATAGGAATTTCTAAAAGGTAACCAAGGAGTTGTGCATTGATACAATTATTCTAAATAATCAGATTCTTGTAGCTCTGCCTTTGGAAAGTCTGTGGCCCTTGCTCTAGTGGCTGTACACAGGATGCAGTCTACAAAACCAGAAATGCAGAAGTCCTATGTTTTGACTCCCTGGATTCATCAACCTGCTTCAGGATGGCTGGGGGAATCCAACTGTTAAGTCTAGCCAGACAGCGCAACTTGGGCTTAGCTGCCATTGTAACCAGCCTTGTTTCTCAACAGCAGCAAAGCTGAATGCATTGGAAAATATTTTCAGGTTTGGGCCTGCATAAGGTAGAAGGGACAAGAAGTGGTTTTATATGCTAGGGAGTTCTTGTTCTTAGAGCTTTCCCTCTAGTTTGAGAGAAGCACATAACTAGTTTTACAGTGGGTTGACAGGAAAGAAGTGGGGGGAAAAATGGGAACGCAGGGAGAAAGCCAAAGGCGTTATTACTAGAACAGGTTTAGAATGCTATTCTTTGCTTTTCATGAGCTTAGGGCAATGGGGAGTTTAAAGCTTAGCACTTCCTGAGAGGGTTTCTTACTCTACCGGCTCAGTTCTATCACTTATTTAAGGCAATTCAGGTCTCTGAACGGTTAAAGAATTGACACCAAATTTGATGAACTTTGATCCAGGATACTGACAAAACAGGACTTCATATAAACAATTTCAGTATGTTCATGAGGTTAGCTTGTGTGTTCTGTTAAATAGTAAAAAATGACACTTCTGTTTCTGTTTACCTAGCATAATTCTGCAAATGTTGCCTCCTTCTGCTTTAGAATGGAAATGCTCTTCTCCAAGAGAGCACTGTCCAAACTTCTTTGCCAAAATTTTTTGATTAAATTAATATTGTTTTATTTTGAAAACAAGAATAAGCCACAAACATGTTTTCTTGCTTCGGCTATCCAGAAGAACGTCAACAGTATTTTCAGATTTTCCTTCCCTACACAACTGTATGTAGGAAGAGTGCAGTTGGAAGCAGAAGACCTAAGATGATGTATCTTCTGTTTGTTTACTACAGTAACAAGACAATGGATTACCTCTTTATTAGAACTTGTGTAGCTTTGCAGTATTGAAACAAATGTAGGTATTAAAATACACATCAGTAATACGTTTCTGAATGGCTGAGTACCGTGCTCTCTTAGCATTGAAATACCCAGCCATTGGATTAGTTTGTCCCTCATGTTTGCTGAGTTTGGAAGCTATTTCAGAATGCCTTCAGCTTGTATTCTTCCCCAAAAGCATAGAACTCACTTCTCTGCATCCCCAATTCAAGTGAGAGAAACTGGGCACTGCAGACACAGGAGGTCTGCCTGTACAGAATCAGTGAAGACAAGTCTAAACAGCGGATTTTTTTGAATATGCAGCTGGGTTATCTGAATGTTCTTTATGCAGTGTACCTCAGTTTTAGTACAGATAGCACTTGTCTTGGTTCTTGTCATTAGTCTGAAGCTGCCCCTGAGAAAATCTTGAAAGGGAAAGTAGTGAAAGCTAATCAGCTGGCCCTTTCTTCTTAAGAACCAGCGTATTTTGTAATTCTCCCACTAATAATAAGGCGTCATGCTGGAGAATCGCGATTGTGTTGTTAAGCAAGACTGACTTCACCTGAGCGGTATAGTTGGCAGCTGTTGAATGTTTAATGGACTTTAAACAAACAAAAAAACTGAGCAGGTGGAGGTAGACATGGCAAACTGACAGGCAGCGTCAGATGCTTCTTTGAAATGGATAATCTGACTCCATTCACTTCTTTCTGGAAATAAGATCTAGTAATTAACCAAACAAAAGATAGAAGGGTTAAGACTGCATCTTTAAAGCAGCTGTGCTTGATAAATGTCTCTGGTCTTAAATCAATCTTTAGCAAAGCACAGAGACTTAGCAGCAGCTTGCTTATGCCAACGCTAAAAATACTTGATGTGTACAGGTAACCATGTCAAGGCTCTGGAGTTAATCCATGAGAACAATTCCTTCTGGTATTGGCAAAGGTGAGGATGCTTGCTTCTATAGAAATGAGGTTTTGAGCTGTGACTTAAGCTGTCACTTAGGTGACTGTTTAGGAAAGCTTCCTTTTAAGCTTTGAAGTATGTAAGCTAACAAATTGTTTAAGTTCAGAACTGGGTTTACAGTTTCTTGTTCTCTGACTGTATGCAACTCCTCATGTTTCAGACTGAAAGCAGAATTGCAGCGGTACCAGTCATACAACTATAATGATTATTACCAAGATTACCAGAACTACTATTCGCAGAGGAGTTACGATGCTTACGCTGACTACAACTACAGCTCCTATGCTCCCTATGACAGCATGCAAGCTGTTGGAGACTGCTCTTTAGGAGATTCTTTAATGGCTCCAGCTGTTTTTGAGGTAAAGATAGTGCACGCTTGCTGTAAAGAAAATATTTCACAGATAATATGTTGTACAGATTTGTGTGAATCAGCAAAAAGAATCCGAAGTTGAAAACATGCTTTCTGCTTAGTGTGAAGTTAAAAGAGCAGATTCCATTCAGAGGTGTTTGTATTTAAGTGCTTAAATAGTAAATCCATAGAATTAGTGATTTATACACCATTATTTGTTCACGCATACCAAAGAATGGTTTTGACAGCATAATTGCGTACGCTTCTTCTGTTCCTGTTCTTCTGATTTGCTTTGCTTAAAGCAAATTAAACAGTTGTTGTAAGTGGTCTTATCGTGGTCAATGTATTAGTTGTGACCTCCGGAAGTCCCTTCCAACCTGTACTGTAATATTGGCTTTCTTCTTAAAATAAATAGATAAAATGCCATCTATCCTTGTAGTTGTAGGAAGAAGGAATGGGTTGAGACTGCAGCACTTTGAATCTGTGATGCTTTCTGAAATGAGTTATGATTAAACTTAGCCTTTTCTGTCTTTCAGGAATCTTCAGTTATGACTGCAATCGGTGATGACCTAATTACTGACGGTAATAAGGGTTCTGTCATTGTCACTTGAGTTTAGCCATACTTGTGCCTTTTAACAATACAAGCCAACCTCTACTGGATGAAGAACATCTTGAAAATTCAGCTGAGGTCAAACCTCTGTGGGGTTGATCTGCATTCAGCTGGGGTTTTAAAGCTGATACAGCATACACTGACCGCATCAAGTAAAACGGGACACTGTCAATGCTTCGCAGCAGGTTTCTTGTACCTGTGCCTTCATTCCCATTTGAAAATGGTCTAATACAGAATTTTGTTCTTTGTATTGGTTCCGCTAAACAGATTTTGTATTAGAAACTCAGTAATATGCAAAAGCTTTGTTCTCCACCCTGAGGTAAAAGCTTATGTTGCAGATTCCAAAAGGAGGATTCAGCTTGCACTTACAAATACGGTACAAAACATATTTGTGTCCTGGAAGGTTTGCAAAGTTCCTCACGTGGAGGCATTTTGTGTTAGTGTTTAGAAACTATCCTATGTAACGTGTATTGCCGTAGAAGTGAATTAAATGACTCTTGGGAGGGTTTCATGGCTGATTATCCTTAAACGTTATCTTTACTATCTTAAACATTGTCTTTGTCTTTATCTTGAAAGACAATTCTAGTCCCAGCCTTCTAATATACAAATTCCCAAAAGTTGGAGCTGTGAGGCTCAAAATTTTAGAGGACTAAATACCTCACTAAAATTAGTAGATCTAATAGCTTATTACACTTAGCTTAAAATACATTTTGTTAGCCATTTCACATGAAGTTTTTTTGTGCGCATGCCTCAGATTTGATACTTGGACTTACCAGGCTTTTATTTTCAGATCCACAGCTCTACTTGGATGTTGATGAAATGAACAGACAATTCACGGAGACAAGCGAAGAACTCTACGATTCACTCATGAATTGTCACTGGCAACCTCTGGATACGGTCACTTCTGAAATCCCCTCTGCTATTTAAGTGTCTTCTAGAGCATGACCGTTAGGACCAAAGTGCTAAAACTACATTTCTTCTACATTATTCTAGCTCATAAGTTTTAAAGCACAATGATAGGTTGGGTTTTTTTTGCTATGCTTTTGACAGTTTCTGTAATCTTTTTGTTCATCACTCTCTTCTTGGAGCATCATGAAGTCATGTAAATATTCGAGAAATGTAAAGAGGTAAATGGGGTCTTATCTTAAAGATAAGACTTGCCTGTGTAAATAAAAAATTTGTTTCTGCAAACCTGCCAGCAAGGGATTTTACTTGTACCTGTGTGCAGCACGTTCTCTTCCGGCTTATGGAATTTAACAAGGTAGTAAGGGTATTTCATCTGTCTTTATTTTTATATGGGCATTAGGACACAAGCAAAATCTAGCTTCCCCTTGTTTTCCTGGTTCCTTAGGTAAGCGACAAGCCAAGCCTTTCATGTGCTTGCTTAGACTGGAAGTATGTATGGGAGACACTCACAGGCCTTGCTATGGAAACACCTGTGCCCACTTTTTCCTGCAGGCTGCTGGCTCTAACTGTACTACTGATACATGCTAGGTCAGCTAAAATTGGCTTATAAATAGGGTATGTTAAGCATATGGAAGTGTAGACTTCAACTGCCATAGCTACAAACATCCCGTGGAATGAGGATGATGTCTGCTGGCACTCTCTGCATCAGCATTCAGTTTTCCCTTGCCCTTCTTACTGTTAGACTTCTCAGCTGACGCTTTACAGCGAAGAAATTGCTACAACATAATCCGTGTTCTTAAACCTAAAAAAAAAAATCTTGGAGAAAACAACTTGCTGGTTTTCCCTCCTTGCTGGCAAGGAGAAAAATAGTCCACCAGGAACAACAAAAAAATCCTAGTAACAGCTCCTTAAGTTATACCCTCTGCTACCCTCTCTGATTGCTCTGGTCTTCCTTCATTCGTGGTAATGAAGTTTTTAAAGCTCTGGTAGAAGGATGACAGCACTCAAGTCAAAGGAGATGAGAGCAATGAGGAAAGCTTTGCTTTAAGCTAGAGCAGTCTTGCGAGTTGCTGCCTTTATGCTGTTCTTATCTTGAAGGGTACAGAGTCTTTTCCAGTCATAGGGACTCCATAACCCTATGAGTATGGAGAAATAGTTGCTAATTAACAGTGTGTATAATAAGTAAGTGAGGCTGGAAACAAAAGAATATTCCTCCAAGAAAAAAAAGGAAGCAGAAATTACTGTACTTAATAGCTGGGGAAGCTGTTAAAGCTAGTTGACACAGTTCTGGTACTGCCGTGTGTGTTTTGGGGGCAACATAAACCATAATTGCTGTGATGGCAGGTAAGAATCCAATTCTTTTTTATGGCTTAGTGTAGTCAGTGAAAGCAGTGGTCCTAAGCTGCATGCTGTTCTTAAATGTAATGCAAATTCTCTTTTGTGACTCCTCAGTACTTCCAGGTTACTTGTAGCTGATCACCAGCAACTGCTTCTGTTAGCTATTAGCTGTTGGGTTTTTGCTAGGAATACTTTCAGTCCTGAATTGAAATGATGACATCCTGAAACAGAAGAGGCTCTTGGAGTATTGTAGGAAGCACATTCTTCCTGGTTCTAGTGCAGGTGTACACGTAGGAGGAGGCAGAAGGCAAAGAACCTCACATAGGTGGAGGGGGTGAGGTGGCATCACAGTTAGAGCTGTTGCAGTTAACTCTTCCCAAAGCATGAAAGCAACGTGGCTGGGAACAGGGATTTGTTGGGTTGCTTCTTTGTGTGAGCCAGGGAGTCTTTTGAGGGGCAGATTAATAAGAATATGACACAAGGTAGAGGTGGAATAGATGAAGCAAAGAATCTGGGTGGGAAAAGGGTTGCTTGTACGAGTCTATGGAATTGTTTCAGGGGACTGAGCTGGGGCAAATTCAAGATAATAGATGCAGCCTCCTTGAATTTGGATGGCAGTGCTGAAGCTTCAAAACCTTACAAGCTTTGATGCCACTTCAATTGTAGTGCATAGCTGTGGTACTTGAGCTCAGAAGTGCAAACTGCACAGGATTTTTTTATCTATTTTCTTCAATGTGAGCAGCAAAACATCTTCCAGGAATGTGCCTGGGTGCTACGCTGCTTTGACACGGCTTGCTTTGCATCACCAAACACAGTAGTTAGGTTGCATCGAGTACTTTGTGGAAACATTCATTGTGTTGTCACCCAGAAATGGGATGCTACAGATGTGTGTTGGCCCGGCAGTATCAGTGCTGGTTTTTGGCCTTTGAGAGGTTGGTCCATAACATGTGACCTGTGTAATGAGGGGCCCACATAGATTGGTGACTTCATTAAGTCTGATGCTGTGGTGGTGTGTGACCCAAGGCCCTGAACGTCAGAAAATCAGGCTGTGGCCACCTATTTTATGCAGACTTTGCCTATTAACAAGGTCTCTACACTGTACGTTAGAGACGTGCGCCTCCTTTTCCGGACTAGATAGCGAAAATACCAGTTTTGTAGTTCAGTGAATGAGATTGGTTGGGCTGTTTGTTCTCCAGAGCTGAAAAATGTTGGGAGTGTATTCTCTTGGAGTCCACAGAAATGAAAATGATGAGAGGAAGAGAACGTTGGTTGCAGCCCGCGTGCTGCTGTTATAAAGTAGTTCTCTGATGTCTTTTTCCCTCTGCTGAGACTTATCAGCCTATCGTCCTTTCCTGTTAGGAGCGCATACCTGGCTTGGGATGGTGTGCACAGGGCAGATTCTTTACCGTAAGAGCACAGTGAATGCCAGACTTCTTCCTGTACTGCCGTGTTAACCGTGAGTCACAAATTCAGGAAGCAGTGATTGCATCGGAACTGCTAGAATGCTTTGCGGAGTCTTTTTACTGGGTAAACTTCACAGCTGCAGTTACAACTTCCAGCCTGTGTTAGCTGAACACATTGTACTGGTGCCCGCCATCAGTTTGACAAAGATGGGATTGCAGTAGGAACTTGCTTTTTTCCTTCTTTTTAATTAAACAAGTCTTTGAAGCAACTTTTCCAACACCGCCATACTTCACTTCTTCCAGTTATTTTCTGTTTTACTTAGCTGAAATGTTTTTTTTTCTTCCAAGCTTGAGGAAGTTTTCTACAAGAATGTCCCGTAATGATTTCATAAACTCTTTTCGTTGTACCTAGCTGCAACAGAGAATGCTTTTATTCAAAAACCTGCTGGTTTTCTTTTCCAAGAAGTAGTGGGGTTTTTCCTATCTCTTCACTGATGGGAAAGGCTGTAGGACAGTAGCTTGAGGGGCTGCTAATGCTGTCATCAGTGAGCCGGGAAAAGGCAGGAGTCCGAAACGGGTAAAAAGTACTTAAAAGGATACCAAAAGAGTAAACGGTACTTAAGCCGTGGATGTTTCTTTTTGCAGGGATGCTCTGGACCAACCGCTTCTTTCTAGCGCTACCTCAAAGTAACTTGCAGATAGAACTCACAGGGAAGGTTGATCAAATGGTGATGATCGCTGTCATTCTGCTGGACACGCAGATACTTGCCTTTCGTTTTGGCTCATTTTTAATACCAATTAACTTCAGTGCCTCGCGTTAATGGACACCGTTTGACTGCATCGGCAAATGTTTCTGAGTCGTGAGTGTCGTTAAAGGCCTGTCACCTGTTGTGGTTTAACCCGGCTGGCAGCTAAACACCACACAGCCGTTCGCTCACCCTCCCCCCTCCCTCTCTGGGATGGGGGAGAGAAACGGGAAAGTGAAGCCGGTGAGTTGAGATAAAGACAGTTTATTAAGACAGGAATATAATAATAACAATAATAGTAATAATAGTGATAATGGTAATAGTATTAATAATAATAATGTGTAAGAAAACAAGTGATGCACAATGCAATTGCTCACCACCCGCTGACCGATGCCCAGCCTATCCCCTAGCAGCCGGCCCCCCACCCCAGCCAGCCACCCCTATGTATTGTTTAGCATGACGCCAGATGGTATGGAATACCCCTTTGGCCAGTTTGGGTCAGCTGTCCTGGGTCTGTCCCCTCCCAGCTCCTGCTGCACCCCCAGCCTGCTCGCTGGCAGGACAGAGCGAGAAGCCGAAAAGTCCTTGGCCTGGTGTAAACACTGCTCTGCAACAATTAAAACATCAGCATGTTATCAGCGCTCTTCTCATCCTAATCCAAAACATAGCACCCTACCAGCTACTATGAGGGAAAATTAACTCTGTCCTAACTGGAACCAGGACAAACTGCTTCAGCACTTTTGATCTTTTACAAACTCAGCTAAATTATTTAAGTTCTACTTTGGGCACCGTGTTCCTTCATCAGCCAGGATTTTGTGGATAGAGTTGAGTCTTCTTATCACGCGAGGCCAATAAAACAACTGAGTAATTTAAACCTTTGTGGCTGCTCCCACCCCCAACACTTTCCCATTCCCATGACGACTTCTCATCCCCCAAATGACTTCTCACCCCCAGGTCTCACTCGGGGACCCACCACCCGCAGCCGCTCCCCATCAGGAGCAGACATCCCCAAACCAATTGGCGACGCGGGCAGCGGCAGAGGGCTGCGTTCAGCCCCCACCCCCCCCCCACCCCCCCCCCCGCTGACCGATGCAGGAAATAAGTGCAGGCAGAGGCTTTGCAGGGTGGAACAGTTTGTAATTTATTCCCGGGGTAATTAATTGTGGCTGCCACCCCCAGCCCGTCCCCAGGTGAGGCCCGGCCGCCTGCTCAGGCGGGGGGCCCGGCCTGCCGGCCCGTGCGGTCTCCGGCCCCCGGCTCCTCCTGCCTGACCCTATGCAGCCAGGACGTGTCCCCGACGTCGTCGTCCTGCTGGGACCTTGGCAGTCTGCGCCCCACCTGCCCCGCGTGCCAGGAGAAGCTCCTGACGAGCTCTCCTGCCATGGAGGGGCTGCGCTCCCTGCGCCGGGGCGAGACGCTGCGGGAGCGGTAGCTGGAGGGGCTCGTCTGGCGCTGCTGCTGCTGCTGCCGCTGCCCCAGCCGTGCGTTGCGCTGGAACCTCCTGCGTGGTCGTCGGGCCAGGCGCACGATGCCAATGATGTGCCCGCGGCCTATTGCCGAGGCAATAGGGTGACATCACCAGGGTCTCGGGGTGCCCCTGTTGGCAGCACTGACAGAGATCACCTGACTGTTGCGAGAAAATGCTGATGTGAGATGGCTGCTCCATGCTGACAGAAGCCAAGCAAGGAGAGCGGTATTAGGCTAATTAAGAAAAGCCATCTCGGAAGAGACCGAACCCAAGAGTGGGCCAAGGAGTGGGCCCTAAGGTATCAAGAATAAAGTGTCACTTCAAATACGTTCAAATACGTGAGACTCCCATCAAGTCAGTGCTTGATGGGCACCCCGAGACCCTGGTGATGTCACCCTATTGCCTCACAAGAGGTGGCTGGCTATAAATGCCCTGAGCGGCGCGCCTGCGGCCAGTCCAGCTGGCGGTATCGAAAGCTCGAGGTCCTAAGGCTGGAAGGAAAGAGAGAGGCGGAGGTGTGCCGAGAGGCACACGCGAAGCCATTGCTGTTGCACCCGAGCCATCGAGGTCCTTCGGTAATGTTCTCAAATCTATAGACATCTATCTGCCTCATCTGTCCTAAGCGCGGTCTTGCCATGTATAACCTACCACAAGCAGATTTGCCATTCTAACGGCAATGTCTGCAATCCATACACAGAACAGTTACCGCTACAGTACTCTAGACAATTGGTTGAACCTAGAAAGCTGATGTCTCTTTGCTGCTGCAATGTTTTCTTCCTGCTCCTATCTGCAGTAGTCCTGCTGGTGTCACGCCAAGCGTCGAGATCCAGACAGCGACACGCAAGGCATCGAGGTCCTGCCGGCGACCCGGGGGGTGCTGAAGACCCCAGGCTGCTGCTAAGTGCCTGGCACCAGGGCAGCCTCCCCCAGACGAAAACCAGCTCCACGTTGCGGCGGCCACAGGCATCATGAGCTGGCGGCCACGGCGGCAGCCAGAGGAGGCCCCCGAGGAGGAGACGTGCCCCATCTGTTTGGAGCGCATGTCCAGCGCGGCTCGCATCGACCCCTGCAGGCACATCTTCTGCCTGGAGTGTGTCCACGTCTGGGCTGCCGAAAGAGACACCTGCCCGCTGTGCCGCGGGCACATCATTGGCATCGTGCGCCTGGCCCGACGACCACGCAGGAGGTTCCAGCGCAACGCACGGCTGGGGCAGCGGCAGCAGCAGCAGCAGCGCCAGACGAGCCCCTCCAGCTACCGCTCCCGCAGCGTCTCGCCCCGGCGCAGGGAGCGCAGCCCCTCCATGGCAGGAGAGCTCGTCAGGAGCTTCTCCTGGCACGCGGGGCAGGTGGGGCGCAGACTGCCAAGGTCCCAGCAGGACGACGACGTCGGGGACACGTCCTGGCTGCATAGGGTCAGGCAGGAGGAGCCGGGGGCCGGAGACCGCACGGGCCGGCAGGCCGGGCCCCCCGCCTGAGCAGGCGGCCGGGCCTCACCTGGGGACGGGCTGGGGGTGGCAGCCACAATTAATTACCCCGGGAATAAATTACAAACTGTTCCACCCTGCAAAGCCTCTGCCTGCACTTATTTCCTGCATCGGTCAGTGGGGGGGGGTGGGGGGGGGGTGGGGGCTGAACGCAGCCCTCTGCCGCTGCCCGCGTCGCCAATTGGTTTGGGGATGTCTGCTCCTGATGGGGAGCGGCTGCGGGTGGTGGGTCCCCGAGTGAGACCTGGGGGTGAGAAGTCATTTGGGGGATGAGAAGTCGTCATGGGAATGGGAAAGTGTTGGGGGTGGGAGCAGCCACAAAGGTTTAAATTACTCAGTTGTTTTATTGGCCTCGCGTGATAAGAAGACTCAACTCTATCCACAAAATCCTGGCTGATGAAGGAACACGGTGCCCAAAGTAGAACTTAAATAATTTAGCTGAGTTTGTAAAAGATCAAAAGTGCTGAAGCAGTTTGTCCTGGTTCCAGTTAGGACAGAGTTAATTTTCCCTCATAGTAGCTGGTAGGGTGCTATGTTTTGGATTAGGATGAGAAGAGCGCTGATAACATGCTGATGTTTTAATTGTTGCAGAGCAGTGTTTACACCAGGCCAAGGACTTTTCGGCTTCTCGCTCTGTCCTGCCAGCGAGCAGGCTGGGGGTGCAGCAGGAGCTGGGAGGGGACAGACCCAGGACAGCTGACCCAAACTGGCCAAAGGGGTATTCCATACCATCTGGCGTCATGCTAAACAATACATAGGGGTGGCTGGCTGGGGTGGGGGGCCGGCTGCTAGGGGATAGGCTGGGCATCGGTCAGCGGGTGGTGAGCAATTGCATTGTGCATCACTTGTTTTCTTACACATTATTATTATTAATACTATTACCATTATCACTATTATTACTATTATTGTTATTATTATATTCCTGTCTTAATAAACTGTCTTTATCTCAACTCACCGGCTTCACTTTCCCGTTTCTCTCCCCCATCCCAGAGAGGGAGGGGGGAGGGTGAGCGAACGGCTGTGTGGTGTTTAGCTGCCAGCCGGGTTAAACCACAACAGGTGACAGGCCTTTAACGACACTCACGACTCAGAAACATTTGCCGATGCAGTCAAACGGTGTCTATTAACGCGAGGCACTGAAGTTAATTGGTATTAAAAATGAGCCAAAACGAAAGGCAAGTATCTGCGTGTCCAGCAGAATGACAGCGATCATCACCATTTGATCAACCTTCCCTGTGAGTTCTATCTGCAAGTTACTTTGAGGTAGCGCTAGAAAGAAGCGGTTGGTCCAGAGCATCCCTGCAAAAAGAAACATCCACGGCTTAAGTACCGTTTACTCTTTTGGTATCCTTTTAAGTACTTTTTACCCGTTTCGGACTCCTGCCTTTTCCCGGCTCACTGATGACAGCATTAGCAGCCCCTCAAGCTACTGTCCTACAGCCTTTCCCATCAGTGAAGAGATAGGAAAAACCCCACTACTTCTTGGAAAAGAAAACCAGCAGGTTTTTGAATAAAAGCATTCTCTGTTGCAGCTAGGTACAACGAAAAGAGTTTATGAAATCATTACGGGACATTCTTGTAGAAAACTTCCTCAAGCTTGGAAGAAAAAAAAACATTTCAGCTAAGTAAAACAGAAAATAACTGGAAGAAGTGAAGTATGGCGGTGTTGGAAAAGTTGCTTCAAAGACTTGTTTAATTAAAAAGAAGGAAAAAAGCAAGTTCCTACTGCAATCCCATCTTTGTCAAACTGATGGCGGGCACCAGTACAATGTGTTCAGCTAACACAGGCTGGAAGTTGTAACTGCAGCTGTGAAGTTTACCCAGTAAAAAGACTCCGCAAAGCATTCTAGCAGTTCCGATGCAATCACTGCTTCCTGAATTTGTGACTCACGGTTAACACGGCAGTACAGGAAGAAGTCTGGCATTCACTGTGCTCTTACGGTAAAGAATCTGCCCTGCGCACACCATCCCAAGCCAGGTATGCGCTCCTAACAGGAAAGGACGATAGGCTGATAAGTCTCAGCAGAGGGAAAAAGACATCAGAGAACTACTTTATAACAGCAGCACGCGGGCTGCAACCAACGTTCTCTTCCTCTCATCATTTTCATTTCTGTGGACTCCAAGAGAATACACTCCCAACATTTTTCAGCTCTGGAGAACAAACAGCCCAACCAATCTCATTCACTGAACTACAAAACTGGTATTTTCGCTATCTAGTCCGGAAAAGGAGGCGCACGTCTCTAACGTACAGTGTAGAGACCTTGTTAATAGGCAAAGTCTGCATAAAATAGGTGGCCACAGCCTGATTTTCTGACGTTCAGGGCCTTGGGTCACACACCACCACAGCATCAGACTTAATGAAGTCACCAATCTATGTGGGCCCCTCATTACACAGGTCACATGTTATGGACCAACCTCTCAAAGGCCAAAAACCAGCACTGATACTGCCGGGCCAACACACATCTGTAGCATCCCATTTCTGGGTGACAACACAATGAATGTTTCCACAAAGTACTCGATGCAACCTAACTACTGTGTTTGGTGATGCAAAGCAAGCCGTGTCAAAGCAGCGTAGCACCCAGGCACATTCCTGGAAGATGTTTTGCTGCTCACATTGAAGAAAATAGATAAAAAAATCCTGTGCAGTTTGCACTTCTGAGCTCAAGTACCACAGCTATGCACTACAATTGAAGTGGCATCAAAGCTTGTAAGGTTTTGAAGCTTCAGCACTGCCATCCAAATTCAAGGAGGCTGCATCTATTATCTTGAATTTGCCCCAGCTCAGTCCCCTGAAACAATTCCATAGACACGTACAAGCAACCCTTTTCCCACCCAGATTCTTTGCTTCATCTATTCCACCTCTACCTTGTGTCATATTCTTATTAATCTGCCCCTCAAAAGACTCCCTGGCTCACACAAAGAAGCAACCCAACAAATCCCTGTTCCCAGCCACGTTGCTTTCATGCTTTGGGAAGAGTTAACTGCAACAGCTCTAACTGTGATGCCACCTCACCCCCTCCACCTATGTGAGGTTCTTTGCCTTCTGCCTCCTCCTACGTGTACACCTGCACTAGAACCAGGAAGAATGTGCTTCCTACAATACTCCAAGAGCCTCTTCTGTTTCAGGATGTCATCATTTCAATTCAGGACTGAAAGTATTCCTAGCAAAAACCCAACAGCTAATAGCTAACAGAAGCAGTTGCTGGTGATCAGCTACAAGTAACCTGGAAGTACTGAGGAGTCACAAAAGAGAATTTGCATTACATTTAAGAACAGCATGCAGCTTAGGACCACTGCTTTCACTGACTACACTAAGCCATAAAAAAGAATTGGATTCTTACCTGCCATCACAGCAATTATGGTTTATGTTGCCCCCAAAACACACACGGCAGTACCAGAACTGTGTCAACTAGCTTTAACAGCTTCCCCAGCTATTAAGTACAGTAATTTCTGCTTCCTTTTTTTTCTTGGAGGAATATTCTTTTGTTTCCAGCCTCACTTACTTATTATACACACTGTTAATTAGCAACTATTTCTCCATACTCATAGGGTTATGGAGTCCCTATGACTGGAAAAGACTCTGTACCCTTCAAGATAAGAACAGCATAAAGGCAGCAACTCGCAAGACTGCTCTAGCTTAAAGCAAAGCTTTCCTCATTGCTCTCATCTCCTTTGACTTGAGTGCTGTCATCCTTCTACCAGAGCTTTAAAAACTTCATTACCACGAATGAAGGAAGACCAGAGCAATCAGAGAGGGTAGCAGAGGGTATAACTTAAGGAGCTGTTACTAGGATTTTTTTGTTGTTCCTGGTGGACTATTTTTCTCCTTGCCAGCAAGGAGGGAAAACCAGCAAGTTGTTTTCTCCAAGATTTTTTTTTTTAGGTTTAAGAACACGGATTATGTTGTAGCAATTTCTTCGCTGTAAAGCGTCAGCTGAGAAGTCTAACAGTAAGAAGGGCAAGGGAAAACTGAATGCTGATGCAGAGAGTGCCAGCAGACATCATCCTCATTCCACGGGATGTTTGTAGCTATGGCAGTTGAAGTCTACACTTCCATATGCTTAACATACCCTATTTATAAGCCAATTTTAGCTGACCTAGCATGTATCAGTAGTACAGTTAGAGCCAGCAGCCTGCAGGAAAAAGTGGGCACAGGTGTTTCCATAGCAAGGCCTGTGAGTGTCTCCCATACATACTTCCAGTCTAAGCAAGCACATGAAAGGCTTGGCTTGTCGCTTACCTAAGGAACCAGGAAAACAAGGGGAAGCTAGATTTTGCTTGTGTCCTAATGCCCATATAAAAATAAAGACAGATGAAATACCCTTACTACCTTGTTAAATTCCATAAGCCGGAAGAGAACATGCTGCACACAGGTACAAGTAAAATCCCTTGCTGGCAGGTTTGCAGAAACAAATTTTTTATTTACACAGGCAAGTCTATCTTTAGACCCCATTTACCTCTTTACATTTCTCGAATATTTACATGACTTCATGATGCTCCAAGAAGGGAGTGATGAACAAAAAGATTACAGAAACTGTCAAAAGCATAGCAAAAAAAACCCAACCTATCATTGTGCTTTAAAACTTATGAGCTAGAATAATGTAGAAGAAATGTAGTTTTAGCACTTTGGTCCTAACGGTCATGCTCTAGAAGACGCTTAAATAGCAGAGGGGATTTCAGAAGTGACCGTATCCAGAGGTTGCCAGTGACAATTCATGAGTGAATCGTAGAGTTCTTCGCTTGTCTCCGTGAATTGTCTGTTCATTTCATCAACATCCAAGTAGAGCTGTGGATCTGAAAATAAAAGCCTGGTAAGTCCAAGTATCAAATCTGAGGCATGCGCACAAAAAAACTTCACGTGAAATGGCTAATAAAATGTATTTTAAGCTAAGTGTAATAAGCTATTAGATCTACTAATTTTAGTGAGGTATTTAGTCCTCTAAAATTTTGAGCCTCACAGCTCCAACTTTTGGGAATTTTTATATTAGAAGGCTGGGACTAGAACTGTCTTTCAAGATAAAGACAAAGACAATGTTTAAGATAGTAAAGATAACGTTTACGGATAATCAGCCATGAAACCCTCCCAAGAGTCATTTAATTCACTTCTACGGCAATACACGTTACATAGGATAGTTTCTAAACACTAACACAAAATGCCTCCACGTGAGGAACTTTGCAAACCTTCCAGGACACAAATATGTTTTGTACCGTATTTGTAAGTGCAAGCTGAATCCTCCTTTTGGAATCTGCAACATAAGCTTTTACCTCAGGGTGGAGAACAAAGCTTTTGCATATTACTGAGTTTCTAATATAAAATCTGTTTAGCGGAACCAATACAAAGAACAAAATTCTGTCTTAGACCATTTTCAAATGGGAATGAAGGCACAGGTACAAGAAACCTGCTGCGAAGCATTGACAGTGTCCCGTTTTACTTGATGCGGTCAGTGTATGCTGTATCAGCTTTAAAACCCCAGCTGATTGCAGATCAACCCCACAGAGGTTTGACCTCAGCTGAATTTTCAAGATGTTCTTCATCCAGTAGAGGTTGGCTTGTATTGTTAAAAGGCACAAGGATGGCTAAACTCAAGTGACAATGATAGAACCCTTATTACCGTCAGTAATTAGGTCATCACCGATTGCAGTCATAACTGAAGATTCCTGAAAGACAGAAAAGGCTAAGTTTAATCATAACTCATTTCAGAAAGCATCACAGATTCAAAGTGCTGCAGTCTCAACCCATTCCTTCTTCCTACAACTACAAGGATAGATGGCATTTTATCTACTTATTTTTAGAAGAAAGCCAATATTACAGTACAGGTTGGAAGGGACCTCCGGAGGTCACAACTAATACATTGACCACGATAAGACCACTTACAACAACTGTTTAATTTGCTTTAAGCAAAGCAAATCAGAAGAACAGGAACAGAAGAAGCGTACGCAATTATGCTGTCAAAACCATTCTTTGGTATGCGTGAACAAATAATGGTGTATAAATCACTAATTCTATGGATTTACTATTTAAGCACTTAAATACAAACACCTCTGAATGGAATCTGCTCTTTTAACTTCACACTAAGCAGAAAGCATGTTTTCAACTTCGGATTCTTTTTGCTGATTCACACAAATCTGTACAACATATTATCTGTGAAATATTTTCTTTACAGCAAGCGTGCACTATCTTTACCTCAAAAACAGCTGGAGCCATTAAAGAATCTCCTAAAGAGCAGTCTCCAACAGCTTGCATGCTGTCATAGGGAGCATAGGAGCTGTAGTTGTAGTCAGCGTAAGCATCGTAACTCCTCTGCGAGTGGTAGTTCTGGTAATCTTGGCAATAAGCATTATAGTTGTATGACTGGTACCGCTGCAATTCTGCTTTCAGTCTGAAACATGAGAAGTTGCATACAGTCAGAGAACAGAAACTGTAAACCCAGTTCTGAACTTAAACAATTTGTCAGCTTACATACTTCAAAACTTAAAAGGAAGCTTTCCTAAACAGTCACCTAAGTGACAGCTTAAGTCACAGCTCAAAACCTCATTTCTATAGAAGCAAGCATCCTCACCTTTGCCAATACCAGAAGGAATTGTTCTCATGGATTAACTCCAGAGCCTTGACATGGTTACCTGTACACATCAAGTATTTTTAGCGTTGGCATAAGCAAGCTGCTGCTAAGTCTCTGTGCTTTGCTAAAGATTGATTTAAGACCAGAGACATTTATCAAGCACAGCTGCTTTAAAGATGCAGTCTTAACCCTTCTATCTTTTGTTTGGTTAATTACTAGATCTTATTTCCAGAAAGAAGTGAATGGAGTCAGATTATCCATTTCAAAGAAGCATCTGACGCTGCCTGTCAGTTTGCCATGTCTACCTCCACCTGCTCAGTTTTTTTGTTTGTTTAAAGTCCATTAAACATTCAACAGCTGCCAACTATACCGCTCAGGTGAAGTCAGTCTTGCTTAACAACACAATCGCGATTCTCCAGCGTGACGCCTTATTATTAGTGGGAGAATTACAAAATACACTGGTTCTTAAGAAGAAAGGGCCAGCTGATTAGCTTTCACTACTTTCCCTTTCAAGATTTTCTCAGGGGCAGCTTCAGACTAATGACAAGAACCAAGACAAGTGCTATCTGTACTAAAACTGAGGTACACTGCATAAAGAACATTCAGATAACCCAGCTGCATATTCAAAAAAATCCGCTGTTTAGACTTGTCTTCACTGATTCTGTACAGGCAGACCTCCTGTGTTTGCAGTGCCCAGTTTCTCTGACTTGAATTGGGGATGCAGAGAAGTGAGTTCTATGCTTTTGGGGAAGAATACAAGCTGAAGGCATTCTGAAATAGCTTCCAAACTAAGCAAACATGAGGGACAAACTAATCCAATGGCTGGGTATTTCAATGCTAAGAGAGCACGGTACTCAGCCATTCAGAAATGTATTACTGATGTGTATTTTAATACCTACATTTGTTTCAATACTGCAAAGCTACACAAGTTCTAATAAAGAGGTAATCCATTGTCTTGTTACTGTAGTAAACAAACAGAAGATACATCACCTTAGGTCTTCTGCTTCCAACTGCACTCTTCCTACATACAGTTGTGTAGGGAAGGAAAATCTGAAAATACTGTTGACGTTCTTCTGGATAGCCGAAGCAAGAAAACATGTTTGTGGCTTATTCTTGTTTTCAAAATAAAACAATATTAATTTAATCAAAAAATTTTGGCAAAGAAGTTTGGACAGTGCTCTCTTGGAGAAGAGCATTTCCATTCTAAAGCAGAAGGAGGCAACATTTGCAGAATTATGCTAGGTAAACAGAAACAGAAGTGTCATTTTTTACTATTTAACAGAACGCACAAGCTAACCTCATGAACATACTGAAATTGTTTATATGAAGTCCTGTTTTGTCAGTATCCTGGATCAAAGTTCATCAAATTTGGTATCAATTCTTTAACCGTTCAGAGACCTGAATTGCCTTAAATAAGTGATAGAACTGAGCCGGTAGAGTAAGAAACCCTCTCAGGAAGTGCTAAGCTTTAAACTCCCCATTGCCCTAAGCTCATGAAAAGCAAAGAATAGCATTCTAAACCTGTTCTAGTAATAACGCCTTTGGCTTTCTCCCTGCGTTCCCATTTTTCCCCCCCACTTCTTTCCTGTCAACCCACTGTAAAACTAGTTATGTGCTTCTCTCAAACTAGAGGGAAAGCTCTAAGAACAAGAACTCCCTAGCATATAAAACCACTTCTTGTCCCTTCTACCTTATGCAGGCCCAAACCTGAAAATATTTTCCAATGCATTCAGCTTTGCTACTGTTGAGAAACAAGGCTGGTTACAATGGCAGCTAAGCCCAAGTTGCGCTGTCTGGCTAGACTTAACAGTTGGATTCCCCCAGCCATCCTGAAGCAGGTTGATGAATCCAGGGAGTCAAAACATAGGACTTCTGCATTTCTGGTTTTGTAGACTGCATCCTGTGTACAGCCACTACAGCAAGGGCCACAGACTTTCCAAAGGCAGAGCTACAAGAATCTGATTATTTAGAATAACTGTATCAATGCACAACTCCTTGGTTACCTTTTAGAAATTCCTATGCTCAGCCGGATTCCTTTTCCCCCCAGACCTGGTGCGTTCTGGCAGTCTTGCAGTGCCCTCATCTGATCACCTTGCTCACCAAATCTGACATAGGCATACCCTCTACTATTTTCAAAAGGGAGAAAACCAATTCTGGTATGCATAACAGTTACAAAGCTAACGAATTCAGTTTCTGTCTTCTACAAAAAACAGAAGATAGCAGCTACTATAGCTTCTATTACTTAAGCAACCTCTCTGGCATGTGCACGTGCACAGAAAAGGCTTTCACCAAATTAAAAAACTTGGGCCAGGAGCAAAAAGCTTATTCCTTGGTAGCATTAAGATGCAACTCACTGAGAGCCAGCAAAACAATACATTTTAAGTGCTCTCTGCGTAAGTAATCAGATTCCATATTTCTGCATATACAGCAGTTAATCAGTTAGCACTAACCCACTCCTTTTGGAGCCACAAACTTTATTGGTCACAAACACCAAGAGCTGGCTGTAATTATCTGAACCAGTATTAACCGGTACCTCCAAACTCTTCAAACAAAAATATCTTTCAGGTGCTCTTAGAAGAACAACATCAATTGCCTGCAACAATTTGATGGCTTTGCTAAACGGAGCACTGAAAAGCACAGTGGTACAGTTTCTTTTGTAGCCTGTTCAGAAATTATAGCCCCGTGCCTACAGCTTCAAATCAGGCCAAGCTTACCAGCCCAACTCTTACAGCTTAAGTTCACTGCACTCGAATGCCTTCAAGACGTGCTTTTAGGAGCCATGGAGAAGAACCCTCTGGTAAGACCACCATTATAAAGTACTGAGTGTTGTTTTACACTTAAAATAGAACTATCTGTTACAGTCATTCATCAGCTTTCCCTAGGCTGCTGCTCTCTCACTACTGAATGTGATCCTGCTCTCAGTTTCCCACTAACTTTTTCCCCCAGCGTTTATGGCCTCTTTTCATCTATGACACTTTTAAGGGACTACACCGTGTTGAAAAATGCTGGTTAACATTTCCTTTTACACAAGGTGCCTCATCGAATTTTCCTGACTAAACCAAACCCCAGAACCTTAACTAGAAGAGGAAGCACACAAACACACACGCCTCCCTGGCCACCATATCTCCCCAAAACATATCTGTTCAGTAACAGACCAACTGTAAGAATACTGCGATTAAAATCAGTATAGCTCTATACACTGCTTTTGTTCGGGATTACTAGCTAATGTCCTTTCCCTTACCCCTTCTGGAATTAATACTGAATTCTGTACTCCAAAACGTGGTTCTTAAGTCATACAAATGACATTTAACAATCAGAATTTTTCCACACAGTGATCCTCAATAAAAACTTCAATCCTCTACTGCAGTCTTTCAACAAATTAAAGGAATACAAAACTGGCTAATAACTGTTCAGTGATTTTTGGACCTTTGTAGCACTAGAGTAACAGCAGTACACTCTGCAGCATAGTTGCAAGTACGTGGGAATAAGATACTCTCTCTCATCTCTTTTTTTCTCTGAAAAGTGTGAGGCCTCTATTTCACCCTACTAAAGATTTTACCACCAACTGTACTGCTAGCATTGAGACACTGCAACTTCTGTGCTTGTATGAGATGCAGGACAGGTTCCTTAAGGTGTCGCAATTTTTTGTCTAAACCTAGTGTTGAGATCAAAAAAGGGATTGCTACTAATTGCGTACGTATCAATAACCAGGACAGAAGACATGCTGCATATAGGAATTAAACTTTTTCTAAAGCTCTAGTACATGAACATATCAAATCCCGCAGATTTTTTCTAGTATGGTTTCAGAGGTCTTACTTGATGGACATAAGCGCACAAGTGAAGACAAAAGATATTCTGTTTACCTGAAGTACATGAAGGTTTGAACTACATTCTAGTCCTGATCTTTCCAGTCAAAACTGTTTAAAAAACAACCCACCAAACAGTAAAACAAACAAGAAAACCCCATGCTTCCTCTCTACATAAAACTTTTCACAATTGTGTTTTCTGCCCACCACCTGGCTTTAAAAAGTATACGAACTTCTTTGAAAGATCATGTTTTTAGTCTGAACTCCAAATGAACAACGTGTAGGGCATGTAAAGAACAAGCACGTCATTAATGAAAGCTTTTCTCTAAAAAGGATAAACTTATTCTTGGGGAAAAGTGTGGAAACAGATGTTATCTAGGCAATATTCCTACAGGAAAAACGAATAATTTTGCCACACCTCAAAGGAAAAAATAATTGTGCTTAACAGGTAAGAAAATAAAAAAAATCAGAGCAAACCAAAAAATAAATCACAGAATATGCATCCTCGTTTTAATCATTAAGGATTACCTTTGAGCTCTGCTTTGGTGCTTGGCTTTGCACTTTCACAGGCTACACACTTCGTGGCCTCTGCTTTGTTTTGAACCAAGCAGGTCTCCCAATCCCAGCTTCCTTCAGGCTTCTTGAATTTGTCTAAATCCAGAAATTCTCCAGAAGGAGCAGAAAATGCAGATGCACTGCTACTGGTCACAGGTGTTGGACCCTCTGTGAGACAAACAAGACAGTTAACCATCCTGTTTGAACATGAACTATAAAATGAACATTAACTTTTAAATTTGATTTGTCAAATCCCACAGAAATGTTCAAAACTACTCCGCAACTCCCCCCCCCCCCCGCCCCTGAAAAAAATAAAAGCCACCAAAAACCCACAAAGAAACAAAGAAACAAACAAAAAAACCAGAGTGGAACTCAAAGCTTCCAAACAACACACAACTCTGTTCAGCACACAAGCTTCTGCTGCTGTTGACCACAGTGTAACCTCCATAAAGAGGCCTGACAGGTGCCTTTTAAAAAAAAGGTGCCTTTTAAGAGAGAAGCAGAAGATAACGCTTCAAATTCAAAACCGGAAAGACAAGAATGGCTCTTCCCTTCCACAGCACACGCAGAAAACTTTTATCCTAGTATTACTTGCATCGCTCTTCCTCCTGACAAGTGCAACGTAACCGTGCAATTCACTGCACCATGGTCACAGTAAACCCCTCATTTCCAAAATTCCTCCTTGCAATGGCAAGAGCCTCAGACAAAGATGCCGACTGACCGCTCAGAGGTTGGAAGTCCAAGAGAATCAACTCTGTCTGAAATCCATTATCTTACCTCATGAAATTTCAGTCTTACCGCACAGGATGATTACAAAAGCCCGGTCTAGTCCATCTTAATTTGTTTCTTCCACGATATATTTGCACAGGTGTTTTTCGATGTAATGGCATGTTAAATGACATTTAGAGTCAAAGTTAGAATTAGAATCGTATTTTAAAAACAATACAACCACGCTCAAAATCAATTACGGTCACACACAATGGGAAACAACCCAGTACTGCCCTGAAGAAGTTACCCAGCGGGTCACTCGCTTTCTTGAAGCCTACCACTGACCTTCATAGGCATCTCTCTGCTTTAGCTTAAGACTAGTTAAGACTACACTGTCTTGAAATCTGGCTTCACATCTCCCCTCAATTACATACAAACGGTGAGTAGAGGCATTTTGGACACATTCTGTAATTTTTTTTACTTATTTTTTGAAAGAGAAAAACGCAGTCATTTTTAACTCTTTCTATGGAGTTCTCATTTTCGCCAGTGAAAAATCACTATGTTGTTTTTAAATTAAGTCACTCACTTCAGCCACCTTCCCTCACCAGCTGCAAAGCCGGGGGTATCTGCATTGATCCAGCTCCGTACTAATACATTTCACAATCAGTTCAATTTATGCGACAGGCTGGAACCTGGGCTGAGACCTCTGAAGTGCCTGTAAACCAATCCTGCAGACAGCCGCTAACCCATCAACCGTACCTGGGAATCGTGTTGCTTAAAATATTCCATATATGCAACGTACTTTTATTCTGTACAAGATTCACAGAGGCTAGGATGGAAACAACAGGAAAAAAAGGACCATACCTGGTTTCTCAGACTGACAGGCTACACATTTGTTATCTTCCGTCTTATTTGGTACAAGGCATATTCCACAGTCCCAAGAGCCTTTCGCCTTCTTAAATTTGTCTCCAAAGCCCAGAGTGGCTGTTGTGTCAGTGCTGCTCGAGGAGGATGTCACTGTCACCGAGCTGTCTGTGACCACTGGTCATGTCAGAGCAGGCATTACTCCCGTTCCAGGTTTTGGTGTCTCACATGCTATACATTTTGTAGCTTCCGGTTTGTTTTGGACAAGACATGTATCACAATCCCACGTTCCAGGTACTGTTTTGAATTTGTCTCCAAAGCCCAGCATCCCTGCTGGGGGCGCTGCTGGCTTTGAGGTGTCGCATTGACTTGAACTTACTGTCTGTTTCATACTCTCAACTGTTGACGCTTTAGTAGCTTGACAAGTTACACATTTGTCCTTTATGTCTTTGTTTTGCAGAAAAGGGTCACATGTATCAGATTGCCAGTACGATGCTTGTTTAGAAGTCTCTTTACCTGCAGAAAAAGTTGTTATTGCAGGCCTAGTATAAACCACTGTGCTTGTTGTAGGTTGTGCAGACGTAGAAGAGCGTGTTTTCAACAATCCAAAGTCTAGGAAGCAAGAAAAAAAAGTCTTCCTGTTAGCGCAGCACCTCACTACATGTAACTAAGTGACTTTACTAGAGGGCAAAAATTTCAACTCAGGTGCCAATGGTTACAACTAGACATTCAGACCGAGCGCAACAGGAAGTCCCCAGAAATCTTATCTAAACGGATGAAATTTCATCTGCTGCACTGGGTCACAACAGAACATTTCGTTAAAGCTTCATTTAACTCTTCGTTTCCAAGCAAGCTTTAAATCAACATTTTCACTGGTCGATACAAGTACAAACAGACAGTAGCTGACTGAAATCTGACAGTCCAACGTGGAATGGAAATAATACAATTTGATTAAGACGCGATGCCCAATCGAATCAGATTTCTAAAGCTCCTCCTTCCGTAGCAGATGACTCAAATCTACTCCAGTAACTGTACAGAAGTTTGTACTCGGAGCAGCAATCCATACGGTATTTTCCCACAGATGCTGAATATTAATTAAATAATAAAAACTCAAGACAATTGAACAACTGTCTAATTTTCTATAATTAGGACAACTCCTTATTTAAAAGGTGGCAATTTTAACAGAAAAGACAAGCTACTAATACAGAAAGACTAAAGGAAATGCATCTTAAACAGCAGCTCAAGTTGCTTGTAAATCTACCTTGAACATAGTTGTTTTGTGGTTTGTTTGTTGGTTTTTTTTAATGAAAAATGAAGTCTTCGAACAATGTGGATTTAGATTCTGCTTCTTTTAAACCGATAAAGAAAGTGAATGTCACTTCACTCAGAGGTCTTTCCTTAAACAAAATGCACAATGTATTTTCTCTCACTTAGCTCTTTCCAACAGAGAAATGTGCTGCCTTCTTAACAAGTATGTAAGTTAGAAGAAGACTTTTGGGAAAAGATCAAATTCAATAAAGCCCTTTTTCTTAAAAGATATCTTTTCCACAGACACACTTTATGAAACTGTTGAAAACAATTGCAATTGCTTAAAAACAAAATTCAGAAAAGGGTTTTTAACGTAAAACACTCCACTTCTGTTTGCAGTTTAAATTTTAATCCACAGGAGCCATTGTAAGCTAAGGCCCAAAGATTCGCAGCTTTCGCCATGTATTTGGAACTGAAGCTCTTTCCTATTCTTTCTTCACCTGGGCTGAAGGTGGGACAGGAGTGTTGAGTTTTACAAACATTTCCTTTTCAATTCCACAAATTGTATTTACTTAAAATGAAACACCGATTATCTGGCTAATTCTCTTAGTACCTCATTTACAATTACATCCTAACACGTAAAGGAGATGCAACCCATCTGCTTTTCATCTTGCAGTTTTACTTCCAGCAACAAACACCACTTAGAATAGAAGGGGGCAGATGCACCCTAACAAACGCAGCGCTTAATGTAATGCTCTCCTACATTCATATTTATAGCAGATACTCTATTAACCATAAGTCGTGTGTTGGTTTTTTTTTAATAAAAAATGCTAGCGTATTTTTTGCAGCATCTTTTTAAAAGGAGTTCATTATCTCACCAGGATTTTTTAGAACGTCTAAGACGCTTCCTTCCTTTAATACGTGGGCAGTGGTGAAGGGACCACCAGCAAAATCTTTGACCTCCTCTTTCTGTGTGTTGATGTTGGTTGAGGTGGTGGTGTCTTTTGAAACAAAAGAAAACAAAAACAGCTTTCACAATGTGACCTAGTTAGAGCAGATTATACTCACTTTTGTTAGAAACAAGAATTTCCAGCTTCATGCTTCTCACATAAGAATCTTCACAAATTCTACTTACTTTGCAATGCTTTATGATTACAAGCAAAACAAAAAGCAACAAAACAAAACAAAAATTATAAAAGCAGATCTGTCACTGGAAAAATACTGCAGAAGTCCAACACTGCCTGGAATTGCTAGCATGCGCAGACAGGACAGATTGAAGATTTAATAAAGAAAAAAAGGAAAATCAGCACTTCAGATCTGAAGTGCTAAAGTTTCAGTTACCTAGGGTAAGAAAGGGCGTCACTGGAGTACCACTGGGTCCAGAAAGTTCTGCCGATTTTACAACGGGAACACTAAATGTAAACCCAATCTGCTATGAACAAGAGAGGTTTTTCAGATTCTCAAGCCACAGGAACTCCAATCGAATGCACACACAAAACCAAATCTGAAAGCTGCTCTTCACATTTGTAGCACGCATGCTGAATGACAAATTATAAGCCAGAAGCCTACATACTTTTCTCCATCAAGGCAGATTCTGCTTTAGTGTTCTGCAACAGCCTACTAAATGCCTAAGAAAAAAAGTCAAGCTCCTTTATTATTTTACTTACAGAAGACGTAGGTAGCACTTCTGCCTCAGTAGATTTCACAACTGGAGATGAAAACGCAAACTCAGGACTGCTAACAGTACTTGTTGGTTGTATCTGTATTTTCAAAAGAATTAAAGGTTTATATTTAAGAGCAACAACTACCTGAATTCACTATCCAACAGAAGTCCCGCAGTGACGTCGAAAAACCTGATGTTTGAGTTATTTTGCAGATAAAAGTAATAATAAAACACAGGGAAGTTTCCAAGTGGGTATAGGACAATATCTTCAAAACCAAATTCCAGAAACTGAGAGGAAAAGCTGGAGATGCTACTTAGGTCTAAATGCACGGAAAAGCAAGCCAGGAAGCTGAAGAACGGCAAACTCAGCCCAATGATACTCCAAGAACTTCAGCAAACACCTCAACATGTTAAAGCAGCTGTCTACTTCAAACCGTACAAAAAATATTTCAAGTACTCTGGAACAGATTAATGTTTATTTTATTGCAATAATATGCCAATTATTGCACCCTAGGCTCATTCTATGTGAGGCTCATATGACCACGTTACCTCTAATTTAATAACTTAAATAAAGTTGTGGTTTAACCATTGCAGGCAACTAAGCACCACACAGCCACTCGCTCACTCCCTCCAAGTGGAACAGGGAAAAGAACCGGAAATAAAGAAGTAAAGTTGTTAAATTTGAGGTAGCATTAATGACTCATCGCATGTAATGGCTACCTGGAAAGACAAATGCCATAACCCTGTACATACTCCCCACTCCTTCCCCTTCTTTCCCCCAGCATTTATTGCTGAGCACGATGCTAAATGGTGTGGAATATCCCTTCGGTCCTCTGGGCTCCGCTGTCCTGGCTGAGTGCCCTCCCAGCCTCTTGTGCATCCCCGACCTCCTCGCTGGCAGGGCAGCGTGAGAAACAGAAAAGGACTTGTCACTGTGTAAGCACTGCTCAGCAACAGCTAAAACACCAGTGCCTTACCAACACTGTTTTGCTCACAAATCTGCAACACAGCATCATCTACTACGAAGAAAATTAACTCTACCCCTGCCAAAACCACTATAAATAACTTGGCATAAAGTCCACACCCCCCTTCCCCCGCAGACTTCCACAGCATTTGAAGCAGTTATACAATCACGTTAAATGGGAGTTGGCAGGCTCTAAGACTGAGAGAAGCAGAATCAAAACATTTATGCCTTTTTCCCCAAACTGGCATACAACCCCAATTCATTCAGCTGCGTAGAAACTAATATTTGTTAGTTTCATGAGCACCACAGAAAAAGTCAACTCGCAATAAAGCAGTATACTCATTGTAAACATTATTTATAGCATAAAGATTTACCTTGCCCGCCGCCGTCGCTGCTGCATCTGCCATGCCTGCCGCCTCCGTTGAATTTGCCACGCTTGTCGTTGCCGCTGTTGACCTTGATATGTCCTTTGTCATCAGCAGGTATGGCATGCCCGCCGCCATTATTGGATATGTCAAGCCTGAGGGCACTGTTGAACACGTTATGCCTGACGTCGCCGTTGTATATATCATGTCCTCCACCTCCTCCTCTGATAGATCTGTCAAGTCCTCCACCTCCGATGGATCTGTCATGCCCTCCACCTCTGATGGATTTGCCATGCCCGTCGCAGCTGCTGGAGTTGCCGTGCTCATTGCTGCTGTTGAAACAGCGCTCGGTGACGCTGAGACAGCGCTACTACCAATGAAACTAGAATTGAACTGAGGCAGCGATGCAGCACTGATGGGTAGGGGTATTTTCGGTAGCACTGGTTCCTCCACTTCCTAAAGTTGCAAATTTTAATTTTTCTTATACAAGACATACTACTTTCTCACCCCATCCCACCCAATTTATTAACAAAATTAAATAGAACAAAAATCCATACAAATTAAGAGAAAGCAAGTTTCCAGAAGAAATCCCGATCTCCCCACCTCTGTCTACCACGTCATTTTAATTTATGGCAGGCCTGCTTCCACATTATACTCTATTCAACAACTGTACAGCAAGAACACTGAAAGTTAACTCAAAACCTGTGCGGAACAGAGATGCACAGATCACATTTTTTTTCTTTCTTCTCTGTACTTTAGTCATCAAAGCTCTAGAGAAGCATCATCCTTTCTAACTACCCTCGCATGGCTTCAATTAAGAGTACACTCTCAAGACAAGTGAGAAAGTGTTCCTCTTGCAAAATTAGGCAGGATAGCTGCCAAAGTTTCTAAAGTCATTACAGCAGTGAACGTGGAAAAAGGTAATGTTTAAAGAAGCAGGTAGGTTCAACAACCAAACTAAACACAAAAAGCACCAAAGAAAGTCAGACTAGCAGCACTGAAGATTGTGTTCTGGTAAATACAGTCTATACCATGTATCAGGATGCAAATATAAAAATCAGAAAACAGCCTCTTAACAACTTCAATTTTCATCCCTGCCACTTACTTTATTTGATTACTAAGATTGGATGAGTTATGTTTTAAATGGCATAGAAAATCTGACCAAAATTTGTACAGTACTATCATGATCTACTTAGAAATGACTAGGCAGGGATGTAAGTTGGTACTACTGATATTCAGTGCATCCTGTAGCTTACATCTGTTTCACAGTTTTGATTTGAAAAGTTTATGGAACTTTTGATATTTGGACCATTATTTTATTTGCGTTACAGGAATAAACAACAGTGTTTACGATTTCTTTATATTGCATCATCCAGAAGTCCCATTTAATGATTTGTAACTTAAATTAACTTAAATACTTAATATTAACTTAATATTAATTAAATACTTAATGTTAACGTAAATACTTAAATTAACTTACAGGCAGCTTATATAACATCCAATAAAAGAAAAAATAATCTGAATATTCATGGTCATAGTTTTATGGAATAGATTTTTCCTATTAAAATGAGAAAAAAACTCTCTCACAATGAGTTTGGTGAGTATCAAAAACTGAGTCATCGTTAGCAGACATGCAGAATGCTCTCTTCTACTACTCTTTTTCACACTCTTGGCCTGTATCTTTCTGTATGACTTAAATATGAAACCAAAAATTAAGCTTTTTTTTTTCTTTTTATACTTGGCACTCGTTTCAAGTATCATTCCTGTAGAAAAACTATACAAACCTTCACCAAAACATTACTTCTCCTCTTAGGACTCATTCATTCAATTGCTAACGAGAAATGTTATAGTTTGAAGAATCTCCAAGGTAAGAGAATTAAAAATTTCAAAATTACATAAGCAAAGTTCAGGTATTCAAACACAGGAAATCAATTGGAGCCTGCTCTGAAACCCACAAGAAAACAAAAACAATGCAAAAATAAAGCGGTATTGTTATAATTTACTATGATGCAATAAAACTGACACACTTAGCTAGTTACTTCAGTAAGCTCAGTGACAGCAATTAATTTAAGAGTCACTTACCTGTTCTTGTACAGCTCTTGATAAATAGTGTATTCCTCTTTCCCTTCTCATTTTGCCGCCTCCGCTACTCACTCCTGAAGACAGACCACTGGACGCAGCAGTACTGAATTTGTAGCTGGTCACATTGCTAGCACACGACAGTACAGAAGTTGGGGGAAACAAGAGAAAAAAAAATTACCAGCCAAATTTTTTTTTCAAGATATTAGAGCTGTTATTAGTCCTAGAATTGAAACCTGCTGATCAGAAAAAAACTAAAGCTGTCTCACAAGTTGCTAAACGCTGGTAAATACTTGATGTTCTAAATAGGAAAAACTTTATTAACAGCAGCAATGAAAAGGACATACATAAGTGCACCGTTCACATGGGAACAATGACTAAGCCAGAAGACCTGAAATAGAAGAGCTGATTTAGATTGTTATTTTCCAGTGCTTCCTTTAAATAGGACTGGTTCTCTGATTCTGCGATGCACGTGTATCTTTTGCAGGGATATAAAAGAACAGCTCACAAAAATACAGAAAGAGTGCACATATGCACACATACACATGGGAAACACTGCCAACAGCTCTGATAGAATAGGGATGCCTTAGACTTGTGTGGCAAGGTAATATGGCCTAAGCTTCAGAAGCAGCTCTGGCTTTCATGTGGCCATCAGCAGGAACAGCAGAGGTGTTTGGGTATGCCAACATTCCAGAAGTCTTTTCAGACATGAATACAGATCCCTTTTGTAAGGCATACAAAGGCGTTTTTCTGGTACTTAAAAAAGCCTAGCTCAAAACCAGAAAGATATCCTAATCCAAGAGCAAATGGGGAAAAAATAACCCAAACCAGAAGTGGAATAGGGAATAACTCTAACAAAAGTACTATGGCAAGAAAATGAAGTATGCCTGGAAAAACCGTGACATCAAAGCTTATCTTGCAGCCAATCAGTCAGTCAGTACAGAAGTGCATTAGATCGCACTGGAAGACACCAGGTCAAACTCCCACAATACTGAGGAGGAGAACTGGTCTAAACTTGTCAAATACTTGACAACAGCCTGCTTAGCACTGTAACTGCATAGAGGAAGACAGATCCCTAAGGCAGATGCTCAGACTTTTCTCTAATCCAAACTGTCAATCCATTAGAATTCTGAAAAAAAGTCTTACGTCAAAATAGATCTTCATTCAGACAACTATCGCTTGCCCATAATAGCCCATATTCCTCTTTCTGTTAACACCTGTGAGCTTCAAGGGGGCAAAGACAGTTGTCAGCCTTCAAGCAAGTCTAATCTACAATTGGACTCAGGATATAAAATATATATATATATACACACACACGCATAGATATATAGCATTGGTGGGCCAGAGATTTACTGAGTATTCCAACTCAACTGTCCAAAGGGACTCTTGCCAGCAGATCAGTGTGGTGCTCCTGCTCCAGAACATGGCACCCAACAGAGACCAGCATCACAAAAAACACTACCACCACTACCTACTCTACAAACAAAAGGTAGGGCACTGCAATAAACTTTGTGAACGAAATCAAAAGCAGTATGAGTTTGCTGTATCTCCTTCCTAAATGGAGAAGTAGAAAGGAGTTCTAGCAAAGACAATTTAGAACAGTTTGAAAAAAACATAATTACAACCCAGCACCTGATTGCACCTGTACCAGAACCTTAAAGCCAGTCGCTTCCACCCCTAAAAAGGTGGTTGTTGTGAAGTCCAACTTTTAGATGCCAAAACAAAGTGTTGAGTTCTTTCTGCAAGCCAAAGAATGCCCATGGTCACCTAAGAATTGCTTGGCAGATGAGCATAGAGTCAACAAAATTCCCTGCTACTGTTCTTTGAAAAGAGCGGCCCCCCTAAAAACCGAGTGCAAAGTCCCTTAACTCAAGCATTATTACCCAAAACACCATTTGCCCAGAAGGAAAAGCCATCAATATTATCTGGAGGATAACTCATTTGACCTAAACCAAGAAAGCAGTATAACACAAAGCAGTCTCCTCAAGAAGAAATTCAATTAATTCTGCTGGATTTTTTTTATTTTAGAGATGAGTTAGCATTTGGCCTCAAATGATCCTAAAGAACACATGGTCTTCATGTGAACTCAAAGCAGACAATTAACTTCATCATGAAAGGAGTATTAAAAAAAAGAATAATAAATCATAAATCTTCCTCCATGTTTTTGCTTAAAAAATAAAGAAAAAAACACATCAATAAACATCCTCCTGAACTGTAACTCACTTCCCCTACTTCACCTTCTAAAGAATGCTTCAGAAAGAATCATCCCATTAGGACAGAGCTTTCAAACTGCAAGCAATTAAATAGCTAAAACTAATAGCTTTTCCCCTAGGGAACATTAGGAGGGACAAATTATTTTGTTATAAGTAAACTGAGTTATAAACCATGAAATATCTGTCAAAGCAAAATTTGTAACGCTACAGATTTAGTTAAACTACAAAATGAGCCATATTTCCTGTAGAAGGAAAAAATTAGGCCTCCAATAGCAAAGATCCTTTCTGTGGATACAGCATTATAACGTGCCTCGTTTCCCATCTTCGTATCCTACTCAGAAGATAAACTTGGGATAAAAAGTGGTGTATCAGTACTTTTATTCTTGCTCATCTTCCTTCCTTTCATAAAAACAACAATTTTCTCAAAGTTATATTGATCTTCAAACACAATCCAGACTTTGCAGCTGCCTCAAAATACAAAATTTTCATTGGATTTCCCATTCCTTTTACTGAGAACTGTCACCACCTTTCAGGTGCAGACCATACTGAAAAAGGAGATGTCTTTCTTCCTTCAAGTAAGTTTTAAATTAATAGATGTCATACCTTTCAGATGGTTCTGCTCGCTGTTCTGCAGGCAAAGTCTTCTCTCTCATCCCCTGCAAGTTAAGTTTAGTTCAAGACTTAGCTGAATATGTACAGAATACACAAAGTACCAACAACCACTTCATGTGGTTTTTTGTGGTTTTTATTTTATTTATTTATTTTTAATTTTATAGCACTGAATACACCTCACCTACTTAACGTTGTTCCCTAATTCAGCATTGTGGGTACAGTTCAGTTAAATTTTGGGGCTAAAGTAAGCACACTGGTTCACTCAGCATTGAGGACAAACTGATAGAACACTAAATCAAATTTGTCAAATCCTCTAACAAAGAAAGTAATTATTTTAAACAAAATGACAAAAATTGTGTGTGGGGGGGAGAGTTTTCATCAAAACTTGTGTTTACCAACCCCGTAAAAGGGACATACTTTTCTGTTTTCTGTCATTTATGAACAAACAAGGAAAAAAAAAACCTCTACCCCCCTAAAAACTAAGCAGTTGCTGCTACATTCATTTTAGAACTTTACCAAATGGAGATTGTGCTGGCTAAACAATACAGAGATTGAAAGAGTTAAAAGCAATAAGCAACCAGTATTACTGTCCACTTTGATTTCCAGCCTAAGAAGCCCATACACTTAACACGTGGTCATTTGTACACTCAGACTGATACTGGAAACACAGATGTTTTCGCAGAAAGAGATGCCCATTTAATTTTATGGAAAATTTATCAGACTCCATCTACTCCAAAGCAATCAAAACCGATAACTCAGCACATTGTCAGAACTCTCACTTGGAGCACATAGCTCACCTGGAATAGTTTACACAGAACACGAGCATGTTTCATCAGTGACAGCTTTGTGTACATGAGAATATAAAAGGAAAACATTTCTGTCTTTTAATATTCTTTCACTGAGAACAGGATGACTCAATAGCACATCATGACATCGTGAAAACAACCACAAGACACTGAGTGTTCCAAAAACAGAATTAAATCCATAAAAGCTCAATCTATTTCACAATGGTTCCCACTGCCTTAAAGCTCGCCTCAAACATACTATCAGTACTTTTTGCAAAGATAGGATAACAATTGGTTTGAGAAACATTCCAAGACTGGAAAAAAAAAACAGGCACATAAGGACTCAAAAATGTACTCACTTGGTACTTTGTGTCTACTCTCTGGCAAATTTTGCTGGACTGAGTAGTTGAAGTCGGTGATGGTTCAGAATACCGCGTATAACGCATCGGTTGACGGTTTACCGTTGGTGTCACAAGTCTCTTAACAGGTGGAGGCTGGAATGCATTCTGGGATTCCAGCTTTGAAAGGGAAACAGCAATCAATTTATCCTTACGTCCACCCAAATTAATTCCAATATTTATTGATGAAAACAAATTACAGAACTATAAACCTCCCCCCATCGGTCTTGGCACTCAGTGAATACAATTTGAAAATTCTGAAGACCGTTCAACTTGTAGAGGGAAATCACCAGAAAACCAGTAACGAAATCCATAAAGCTATATATAAGTAGCCAAAGTCTGACTGAATTCCATTTCAAAATTTGGCAGTTAGCTTCATAGACAAAATAATTCATGCTACCATAATTAAAATAACCCATGTTCCTAGAATATGCTCCTATCTTTTCCTCTGCCCACACTGTGATTTTTTTTTTTTAGTAGCTTAATTCATTAATTTAACATTTGAAGTGTTAAGCAACTAATTATACAGGCTTCTGGGCTTCACATTCCCTACATTTTCCCTCTTCAAAGTTACACAAACAATAGAACACACTCAAAAAAACCAACTTGTCAGTCTTACAATAATCTCATTCATTAAAATATGATCCAATGCTTTACATGTGCATTAGATGCACTTCAAGTAGTGGGTTTGACTTCCCTTTTCAAAGCATTTTCACAGACCAGAGTTAATTTTTAACACAGACCACTGCGTGTTCTGCAAAACTGACTTAACTGAACTGTCAGACAGAAAACAAACCCTAAAGGCTACAAGATTTACCGATGGCTCCGCCTGCGGTCTTAAGGATCAGAAAATACAGTCTTAGGAAGCATGCTATTGTTCAAATCAATACCAACAGGAAATTTTTGTTTACGCTGCAGCTTTAATTTCACAGTATCTCCCAGCTCTTAGTAATAGGATTCACACTCTCTCTAAAGTATATAAAAATACATCTTTCTAAAAAATATTACATTCAGTTTGAAACCTTGAATAAGACATGTTTTATGTAAGTTCACAAATCTACTTCGAGTGAACGACGGTTCATTGCTGGTTTTAAAGGTAAAAAAGAAAAATATTAATTCCCCCAGTTAGGCATTCAATACACCAAGAGCTATTCTGCCTGGTACAGTTCCTTGAAATAAGAAAAATACCACATCACTGCTACCCACTGCAGAAGTTTAGCCCGAGTGCACAAGTGTTCCGTCAACCGCATGTTCACTTTAGCAGGAAAACACACGATCGTCTCCTCAGCAAATAATTGCTTCTCATCACGGGCTACCCTTCTCCCGCCACCATTATGAATTCTAGTATTATGAATAGACAATCTATCTCCTTTCACCCACTGACAGCTGCGTGCAACATTCATTTAGTGGCTGACAATTTCAGGCTCTCTGTTGCAAATCTGGCAGATCTTTCTTAATGCCTTATCACAGGTGTATTGCTATAATATAACTGAGAATTCACACCAGATTTGGTTTTAGTTATTTGGATAATATTTATGATATACTTCACTTCTCCATGCCCTTGTAATTTGGCAGATGGTGAAAAGATGGTCCAGGAAATCTGAGATGTTTGTAAACTCTGAAGTGATTGTAAACTTAATTATACATCCATCCAATCAAGGAATTAGCACAGAAACTTCTTGAGACACTGTCCCTTTTCTCATTAGAACAGAAGATGAAAAGTTTGCACATCTTGTTATTTCCTTCAGTCACCTGATCTTCAAGTGGTCATTTAAGGGTTTTGTAATTTAATAAGCCCAAGGATACCCCTAACTAAAGTCGTCAAAAAAAGATGACTAGTTTTCATTTTTTAAAGAAAATGAAAGGAAATCATGCTTTACCACACCATTCTCACCAGTTCTGTGCTACCTCCAAATAGGAATTTAGGAGCGTAAGATTTATAGCGTCGGAAAAGAAAAAGAAAAAAAAAAACCTCTACCCCCCTAAAAACTAAGCAGTTGCTGCTACATTCATTTTAGAACTTTACCAAATGGAGATTGTGCTGGCTAAACAATACAGAGATTGAAAGAGTTAAAAGCAATAAGCAACCAGTATTACTGTCCACTTTGATTTCCAGCCTAAGAAGCCCATACACTTAACAAGTGGTCATTTGTACACTCAGACTGATACTGGAAACACAGATGTTTTCGCAGAAAGAGATGCCCATTTAATTTTATGGAAAATTTATCAGACTCCAACGATGGTTCATCGCTGGTTTTAAAGGTAAAAATGAAAAATATTAATTCCCCCAGTTAGGCATTTAATACACCAAGAGCTATTGTGCCTGGTACAGTTTTGCAATTTAATGATACCCCTAACTAAAGTCATCAAAAAAAGATGACTAGTTTTCATTTTTTAAAGAAAATGAAAGGAAATCATGCTTTACCACAGCATTCTCACCAGTTCTGTGCTACCTCCAAATAGGAATTTAGGAGCGTAAGATTTATAGCGTCGGAAATTAACAATTTTCCTCCTCTTTACTTTGAATGGTGATAAAAAGCACAAAAACTAGTTTTCTGTGCCCGAATGAACACGGAAGTCTGTACAAAGTCTATATGACCACTCAGTCAGTATTTTTCTATTTGTGATCATTTCTTCAAGAGCAAACTTGCCTCAACAGGAATTTTAATATGCAGCTTCACCCCAAGTTGGGGGACAAGATAAAACGACTTGGTGTGTTCTAGAGTTGGTGCTCTCAACTTACAAAGATAACATAATTCTTAACCTGAGTAATCTTCACAGCCCATCATCTACTGTGGATACATGCCAATATTAACTTGATTTGATGTCTATGTTGTCACTGAGGTTTGAGAAAATTTTTCTAATAGTGATAAAGCATTGAAAAAGTTATCTACCTCAGCTAAAGACATTATTGGTTCTTACCTTTCTTCGTTTGGACTGGAAGTCAGTAATATCCGGTTTATCTATGTCCGGAGGCTGAGGAAAAAACAAAGCATAACTATTAGAGGGCAATTTTTTTCTCCTGAGAGAGAGGGTTCCCTGCAACAAAAATGTGGGGGTTCATGGTCAACTTACACAACACAGCAGCAAAACAGATGCCATTCTTTTAGCATCCTGTTGAAAAAACAGCGCAATAAATTAAACCGGCCACAACGTAAGGAAGAATAGTTTTATCTTTATCCTTTGATGGCACATTTACTAAGTTTTATAAACACATGAAGCAAAAACAGATTAAAAGAAGTGCTATTTACCAACAAAGGGCTTGACAGCTTCTCCATTGCCTCCAAGATGCGCCGTGCTGAGGTACTTAACGTAGCGCGGGACCACACAGTTTCTTGTCTAGCTTTCGCTCTCCTTTGTGCCTGAAAAATTAGCATTTTAAGTGTTACAATGGTCAATTCTGAGCTAAAGAGGCATGTATTTTACGTCCCAAGGCTACACTGATGATACAATCAATATATTCTGATGACAGAGAAAAATGCAGTCACTGGGAGTTCAAGCCATAAAGAAGAGAATACATTCGGAGTTTAATGAAGTTTACCTTGGGCCTCAGTGCATCTTGCACGTGCTTGTTGCACGAGCAATAAAAGAACTCCGTACTTGTAAAAGGTCAAGACGGATGATGCTAGGACTGCTAAGGCCTCCGAAGCAGTAATCAGGGAAACAGAACTCAAGAAAAGGCTTGTGGTACAGAAAGCATTTTCAGTAACAACACAGACCTCAGAGTTTCACGATGGTCTAAGTGTACCATCTTAAAATCAGTGTATACAATCATAACCAGGAACTAGTTTTACTTCTCTCTTGCTTCCTCCCTTCCCCCAAGATTAAAGTTGGCTGCAAATCTTTGTCTTAAAAGATAAAGGTCTGATTTAAACTGTAACAGATCTAAACATTACACTGAAAAAGTAAACTGTTTATTTGCACCACCCAACTTCAAATATCAGTCGAAAACTTCCTTTGGTGTGACTTTTTTTCTTCCCAGGTTAAACCCCTCATATAACCACACTGTGCTTATCACACGATGTGAAGACAGGAAGCAGACCACGCAGCATGTAAAAACACAAGTGAGACTCACAGAACCACAGAATGGTTAAGGTTGGAAATGACCTCTAGAGATCGCCTGGTCTACCCCCCCGCTCGAGCAGGGCCACCCCGAGCAGGTTGCCCAGGAACATGTCAAGTCAGCTCTTGAAGACCTCCAAAGAGGGAGACTCCACAGCCTCTCTGGGCAACCCGTGCCAGGGCTCCATCACCCGCACAGTGCAAAAGCATTTCCTGATGCTCAGACAGAGCCTCACGTTTCAGTTTGTGCCTGTTGCCTCTTGACCTGGCACTGGGCACCGCTGAAAACACAATGGCTCTCTATGCTCTTTGCACCATCCATTCAGGTATTTATATACACCAATAAGATCCCCCCAAACCTCCTCTCCTCCATGCTAAACAGGCCCAGCAGTCCCTGCCTCTCCTCAGAGGAGAGGTGCTCCCAGTCCCTTGATCTTCTTGGTGGCCCTTCGCTGGACTCTCTAGTACCTTGCTGTCATTCACAGCAAGCAGCAAGAAGCAAGCTACTCTCTCCTTTAAAAGCCTAGTATTTTGGTTCCTCTTTTTACCATAATGCAGTAATATTGTAAAAAACAAAAATAGCCGACCAAAGAGGGTTCCCAGCTTTGCACCACAAGGTTTCAAGGTTTCCCGTAAGTGAGGTACTTGTACTGCCCTTTTTCCGTTGCACAAATGGACTGTCAGAACAGAGCCAGCAAACCCGCGTTTTCATTTTCTTCAAATTCCTTTTGATTTATCGATAAAAGTCACTTTCATTTAAATACATTCCTACCAAACCTGATTTGACTTTCCTTTTCGATTCAGCTCTAGCTAATCAGAGTTGTCAGCAGTTTTTATTTGCTATTTCCAAGAACTCTTGGGGGCAAATAACTCTCTCCAAGAACTATATGAATCGTTCAAAACAGAAAGCATGTTACTGCTTATCTTGGGACTGCATTTAGTCCTGCATGCCTCTGTGTACCAGAAGAACAAAGGATCAGCAAAGTTGATTTTAGATATTTTCAAAGACTGCAGGTTTATACAACATATCCATAGCATGAATGTAGGCATGCTTGGAAAAGAAGATCCACAGATAAATATTAGCCAGGTTTATCTACTGTAGCTTTTGCTACCATAAACACAAGTTTTCAAAGTTATGCTGTCATTGGCTTTTTTGCATCAAGTTATTTTAACGTAATGTAGTCAGAGGCAGACAATGGCACTTAAATGGAATTTTTTGAAAGACCTAACAACAGAGGAAACCCCAACTACCAACAACTAGCCCAAACTGTCATTCTTGTTCTTTCTGACAAGTATTACCTGTGGTAAAAACTGTCATTAAAGAATTTAAACAGAAATCAATCTCAGACGTCTATTTTTGTAGACCAAGAGGGCAGAAGAGCAACTGTTACCACATATTCAGCTCCCTGCTCAAAGCTCCTTTGGCAGTGCTGCTTTTTTTATTTCCATCACTATTTCCCACTACACTACTTTTCTCATACCTGATAAGGTTCCGTCTTTGGCTGCCTTGATCTTACAGCTGCACCACCGGCATAGGCCGTCTTTCCGGGGTAAAATGGAGAAAACCCAAGCTGGTTTTGCTTAAAAACAGACGTGCTTCCACGTACCTACGGAAACACAGTATGAGAAGTGGATAGAAAAGCAGGTACACATTCAAACTGATTAAAAGAAATACTGTGCAGTACTTACAGGACACAGTCCTCCAAAAACAAATAAACTGAATGCAGGTTTCTTAGAGCTAGCTGCAGAATGCTGCGAGAGGGAATGAGTTCTTTCATCTTGTGTGGGCCAGAGCAGTGACGATGAAGTATTTTTTAAAACTGCAACATCTGCCAAAATGACGTATGCTAGATGTAAATGCCTCTCGTACGTACAGAACTTTAACAATAAAGATCACACTAATTCAAGTTCTTCAATACAGAAAAATAAGCATGACTTCAGCTTCTTTAAATAGATCAACTTCACGTACAGACTGAAAACCAAGTATCACCTACAAACTTGAAAACTGTTCACAGAGCTGCAAGTAGTTTTCACCAATCTTACCAAGTTAATACTGTGCTTCCAATGCAGATTTTTTTTTCCTTCAGGCTAAGATAAAAGAGGACCGCATAAACATCAGTGCATTTGTACGGACAAAGCTTTTTTCTGTGTTGGTAAAAGGCTGGAGGCCAGCACAGATCATAATCGCACAGGTTTTAAACCTGGAAGATTCCCCAAAGGCTGCTCTAAGAGTTAACGATCTTCTGCCCATGTATGTTTTACGAAGACACACCAGAAAGTTCTAGTGCACTCAGGTTATATTGCTAAAGCCCAGCAACTCTACTCTCAGCTGTACAAAAGTTCTCTGGAAAACCTGCTGAGCACACGTCAGTCCCTGTCTATATGGGGGACTAGAAAAAGCTGCAAACCTGCTGTTCGCCCTTTCAGCGAGAAGACCTACGTACCAACCTACATCGACACGATGCTTATTTTTTATTTTAAAATGGTGTGCTTTCCTCAATGAATTTGGCAAAAGACATGAAAGTATTGACAGCTGAAGCCTTCTACCAAGAAAGGTCAAAAAACAGCCTATAGCTTATGACAGAGTAGTTTCTTTATCTTCTCTTGCTGAAACACAGGAAAACATCTCGTGTTCCTATTTGTCACCTGCACTTATTCACATTTAACCAGCTGTCTGTTAGATATTCTGAGTCACTCTTCCTTCTAGACAATCAGCCTAGTTGTCAAGCTACGGCAAGTCAGCCTGATTTCCTACCGTCCCAGTTCAAAATTTACATATAACCTAGCTGAATGTGTATATTTCAGCATTGACTCTTTCTAACATCAGGGTATCATAAACGTATTCCAAAGCACGCTTCTATTAAAAAGGTGATAGGATTATATACTTCTAAAACACTAAAAATTCAATTTAATTCTCGCATCCAAAGTTGACATTCACCTATTTTATTTACTAAGGTGATGTGGAATATTAAAGAACGCAAGGTACTTCACATTAAAAAAAAAGTCAATTAAACAGAGAACACAAAAATCACCTTCATCAGATGCTCTAGAGGAGGAATCACTGGTTGTTGAGATGTTATCATCGTCTTGTTGAGAGGTAGAATCTTCTATTTCTTTTATCAAGGACAGCCTAGGACTGCCAATGCCAAATACAGAAGATGTCGAGGGCTGACAAGGTGGGACAGGAGAATCCAGCATGGTATAATTCAGACGGCTCCGATGAAGAGAGGGCCTTGTTAACACAACTGGGAAGTTCAGTGCTGATCTACTTGTGGATGGTTCTAGACAAGAACAGGGAGATAATTAGCTTTGCTATAGACAAGCTCACAGAAGCCAAAACCTGTTTCCTATCGACAGCCATGCTATTGCCAAGTTCTAAGCGCAAAAAGAGAGAAGCCAAATTTAACTTCTTCCTCACCCAGATACGGTTGCATCTAACTGTCTGGCTACAACAACAACACTGCTTGCGATACACAGTATTAATGTTGCATCCAGAAGTAGTTAACTATGAGGTTTTACAACACCACATTCTGACCCCGTGCTCAAATGCTCTAACGCTGACTTGGCCGTTCACTAAATCAAACATATATACTCCTTCTCCCATGTACAGCTTGCAATAAGCTTTACAAAATTTGAGATTACACGGTAAATTACAGATAACACTGCAGCTTCCATAATATTGGAACAAAGGTTACATTAATCTGAATACACAACATGAAAATGAACGTTTGCAGTACTTTTTTCCCAAGTTCTTCCATATCAGCTCACGTTAGAGGCAAAACATCATCTCCTACCCATTAACTATTGGGATTTTGACCCAAGGGACAAGGATGTTGACCCAAGTAACCAGACGAGCATTTTTCCCTCTTGAAGCAAAGGGTCTGCAAACAATGCTAGTGGCCTGGAATAGGTGGCCTTGAAGTCTATCTTGCTAAATGAATGGAACTATTCATGGGTATTTTGCCTGATGAAAGCCTACTGTCTCTCCCAGGAATCTGGGCAATTCAAATGACTTTGAGCCACTATCCTCTTGATACTTGAACTGAAGCTTAAACTAGTTAGTTCAATCTTCATAACCACTGCAGTACCACTAATTAGCTCTCCAAACCATGAGCAGATTTTTAGGACAGCACCGTTTGAGATACAGAAAGGTATTCAGGCGGAAGGCCACCCAATATAGGCTCCAGCACACTGATACCTCAGAACTGAAGAAACACATTGGTTTCAAAATGTAGTAATAATTAAAAAAAAAAATCTTATTCTTAAGCATAGTAAGCGACACCCACGGACAGCAACATAAGCTGCAAAAGGTTCCAGGGTGTCCACCTGCTCCTGATCTCCTGGAGTTAGCAAGCTTGCAGTGCAGCTGTTCTTACTGAAAGCTCCTTTCACGCAGTTACATAGGAAAGCCAACATGTGTTCCTCAGTCACGAAGACCTTCTCTATTCTTTTCTCCAAACTCATTCCCAAGCTACAGCTACACAGAAAGCCATCAATCTCCTTGTTTACAATTAGATGAGATTGGAGGCAAAGATATTTCCTCCTTATTTTTTGATTCTGCCAACAACAGAAGCAACTGACTTTCCACATTATCTATGGTTACCTACGCACGCTCAGACAAAACTTCTTTACTTATTAAAAGCTGACTTCCCCAAAACAGCTAATTTAAGAGAAACTCAAATAAGAATAGATGCAAATTTATACAACAGGACTACAGGAACAGTGAGAGGCACTGGATATAAGACAAATTAATCTTTCATGAGGTAAAGGAGTTGCAAACCTCGTTGCCAACGGTCCAAATACCTTCTCAAAGACACCCCCTCCCCCCGCGTAGACCTTAAAGTTATTGAATATTTTAAGGATAATAATCTCATAAACCACATCCGTGCACAAGTTCCCCAGTTCACCATCAAGTTAACGAGGAACTTTACTAAATTGATCAAAGCCCAAAACAAAAAAAAAAACAAAACAAAACAAACAAAGTCGGGACACGAGACGGAATTTTCCTCTGCCATTCTAGCATCTAGTCTTTTGTTTCGAAGACTGCAAAACAAATTAATTTTTTTAATTGCCTTAGGCAATTAGACAGATTTTCATTCCATATCTTTTAAAAGATGGAAAATGCAACCCAGCACACTTGCAAATGACTTATTTTCAGCATTTAGCACCTGGCTAATAGAGTACCTAAAGTTAACTGATGCCTTCCAAGAGCATAAGATGTATGCTTCGTAACTGTGTATACAGTTTAAAGCTAAGACGGTTTCACAAACAGTTGTTTTGACTTTTTTTGTTTTTTTTTTCATTCTGTCAAAACCCTCATTCCAATTTCCTTTTGAAATTCAGATTCAAAACTAGAAATCTGTGAATAAATACAGATGGCCAGAATTCCAAATGATTTTTCACATACCTCGTCTACTAATTCCTGCTGGTTCAGGCGTGAATCTCTCATCGATTATGGTATCTTCATCTGAATAATCGTGGTGATAGTTTACCGGAGTCTCCTCCTGGTTTGCAGATTCATTTCTGTCTACACACTCCTCCTCACGCTTATTGAAATACTTCTGCAGCCAGGCCGGTACAATATTTTTCACCGTTTCTGTCATTCTGCTAATTATTCCCTGCTTGAAAGAAAAAACACTTGTTTAATTACAGAAACGCAGTCAACAGCATATGCTGCGATACCACCTTCCACGGACCTTGAAGACAGATATTATACAGCAAATATTCAGAAGACGACGACGAGGTTGATCCCTGGCATAGGATCGCTACACTTCTGGTAAACCTAAAATTCACCTAAGATTGATTTACAACTACCTATCACTTTCTGCACTTCCAAGTGACCTTGGCAAGGTTCAAAGTTTTGAAACCTCTGCCAAAATTCACCAGCAGGTCGTCAATCTGCAAGGCTATCAGGAAACTCTACGCCTGAACAGCTCCTGACCTACAGACTTGTTCCAGGACTCTTCCTCTTCGCACCCTCCCGTGAAAACCAACTAAACCAGAAGTTCAGCAATTATCTACTGCGACAGTCAGGACCATACTACCCATTAAAATCAGTGAATCTAAATATTTTCAATTTTAGTAATGCTGAATTGCAGTGACTATACGCACAAAAAACAGTTCTGCTCTCAACAGTCAGGCTAACCCAGAAGATGTCCTGGAAGAAACACAGCTATAGCTATAGCACCAGCACCTCCTCTTGCAAGAGCCTTCTAAAGCTGTTGCTGTATTTTGTAGAAGACTGACTCTGCGGCATACATCGGGTACGATCGGAGAATTCCCACCTGACCGAAAGCCCCAGGAACTACGGTTAAATAAAAGATAAATTAATATAAATGAATAAATTAATAATAAAAATTAATAATAAAAATTAATATCCAGAAAGCTGACAATCATGAGCTAGGCATCCTGCTAATCATCCCTCCTGCAGGCAGGGGGAAAAAAAAAAGGTAAATTAGATCCAGGACTAGTTCCCAGGAACTTTGAAGCTGCTAACTATACTGTCTACAGTGCCCAGGCACCTTCAGAGCTTAATGGTAAGAGACAGAGGGTTTGGTGGGCTGTAATTACGATCACAAGCACACAAAACACATCTATTTAAGTATTTCTAAGAATCGACTTATCGACTAAAGTTGTAGGGGGAAGGATGAGAAAAACAGCGGGGTAGGGATCAGAACCAGAGGTATAACCTCACAAAATCGCATCGGTCGCTTTCGTGCCTCCCCAACTGCATCACTGAGAGACAATTAACATTAAGCCACAGAACCTTCTGCAGAGTGGACATGATATTGAAGATAAACTGAAATTAATTGACAAATGCTCTAAGCAAGCTATCTGCTCAAAGCTCGTCCTTTTACGTTATGAACATTTGCACGATTCGTCTGGTTACAAAGCTAACTGCTATAATAAATGCACACATGTAACACCTATCAGTTTGTCTATTTATCAAATCATTAAAATTCTTCCCCGATAAGTTACTGTTAATTTGATCTGCGCTGGATGTGCAGCAGCCATTCTCTGTGCAGAATCCCCCAGATATCCCCACGCACGTGTTTGCTCTGGCACACTCTTTAAATAAACCTACTGGAAAACACGCAGAGATAACAGACAATGGAAAAGTTAGAAAACCATCTCCACTGATTATTTTCAATCCACGTGTAAGGTTTATCAGTTAGCTACACAGTGTCGGCACACGCAAGCTATGGCACTTTCAACATTAATGCACTGTTCAAGCCAGAGGTTTCAACGGTTGCTCTGTAAGCGTGGGGAATGTTTGCATTGCCCTTCCAGGCCAGCTTTAGATGGACAAGATTGATTGTCAATATGTGGTATAAGGGACTTGGCATTTCTGCAAGTGATAAAAACCTAATTGAGCAGCTATCCATGCGTAGCGCTCCCTTGGTTTTGCATATGATAATCAATCCCCTCAGCTACGTTGCTCATTTAATAGCGGAGAGGTTTTGGCTGAACAAACATGTGCAGAGGGCATCTCCAGAGCATCTCTCTGGGCGTCCTGACATTTCTTAGCAAAGAGCTGCTGGGAGGGATCTCGGCGCGTCCCCCCTCCAGCACGGGGATTTTCACACCCCGAATTGACGGACCGCTTTCACCGTCAACCTGCTGTACCCTACAGCACAAACGAGAAGCAAAGCCTGGCAGGTAACGTTCAGAGAATTGATGATGGGCTGAGGAGGGGTGCAGGGAGCGGGGAAAGCCCTGGGGGTGGCACTGGGGGTCCTGAGGGCAGCGGGCTGGGGGTGAAGGGGAGGGGGAGGAGGGGGGTAATGGGCTGGGTAGAGGGGTAAGGGGGTAAGTAAGGGGCTGAGGGGGTAACTGAGGGGGTTAGGAAGGGGCTGAGGGGGTAACTGAGGGGGTTAGGAAGGGGCTGAGGGGGTAACTAAGGGGGTAACTAAGCCGTTGAGGGGGTAACTAAGGGGGTAACTAAGCGGTCGAGGGGGTAACTAAGGGGGTAAGGAGGTGGGTAGGGGGTAACTAAGGGGATAAAGGGGCGGGTAAGGTAAGGGGGTAAGTAAGGGGGTAACTGGCGGGCTGAGGGGGAAGGGCCCGCTGTGGGGGGGCCGCTCCTCACCCGCTTGCTCCTGGCACAGGGGGGCTTCGCGGCGCCCAAACGGTGGCGCCGCCTCTTCACCTTGCCGCCGGCCGCTCCTCCTCCTCCTCCTCCTCCTCCTCCTCCTCCTCCTGCTCCTCCTCCTCCTGATCGGGCTCCTGGGCTGCCGCCCGGCGCCCCGCCGCCACCGGCCCTGCCACCGCCGGCCATGCCGCTGCCGGTCGCGCCGCTACCGGTCGCGCCGCCCGAGGCCATACCGCCCCCCCCCCCGCGTTCGGTGCCGTCACGGGGCCCCCCCGCCCCCCGCCGCCACGCGCCGCGGGGCCTGCCCTGCCCCTCGTGGGAATAAAAATGTTGTTTTTGCAGAGTTACGTTGTTTAAAGGTAAGGAATGGGGTATCGAGGTGTGCTTGCAGCGATAAGAACGCTTAGCAGGCGACCTTGTAAAATGCAGACAACCAGACTCCGTAGAACAATTCGGGGAAAATCACGGTGTTGAGTCAAGTCAGGTAAGTGAAGAACCATTACCGCTTCAACCAGTAAAAAAGTCGAAAGAAATTCGAAATTTAACAGGCCGGCAACTGAAGGCCATGCATTGTCTGGGAAGCATCAGACAGATTGTGAGCCTGGATCACCCCCTCAGTGGGGAAACAGGGGAGGGTCCCGTCATCAAAAAGTATATAAACTGGGTTTTGGAACCAGCAGGGGCGCTCCTGCTCGTGGGACGCCCGCCACTGCGATCGCGAATAAATTCCTGCTTCGCTGAGCTCCTCGCCTGAGCCCAAGTTATTGGCTACGGAGTGTTTCTCACAATTTGGGGGCTCGTCCGGGAGCCAGTCGCCTACTGGGGAGCCCCACCGCCGCAGCAGCAGGAAGGCATGCCCCGCTGATTTCAGCGGTCCTGTGCATCGACGGCGGCGGTTCTGCGGAGAGCTGACAGAGGGCCCGAGACTGATGAAAGAGGCAGGATCCGTGAAGGAGTGGGGAAGGGAAGAAGGCAGGCACTCCGGCTTTGAGAATTGATCCGGTAACTCTGTGCACAGACCAAGGTAAGAAATAGGAAGTATTGCCTTGGGGGTCGGGTGAGACTCTGTGTGCCGTGTGATTGAGACGTACTTTTGTACGGAGCGAGTGTGGAGTCCTGATCCGCGGTTCCGCAGCTCCGCGAGGGGCGCGGCCGGAGACGGACGAAGCGTGAGATAAGGGAGAGAAAGGAAGAGTCTCGGGAAATGTGGTGTATGGTAAGCCCTTGCACGGGGAAGTGCTTGGCAATACACCAGGGAAATTTGGTGTGCGGTAGTCCTCGCACGGACGGGACGCCCGCCACTGCGATCGCGAATAAATTCCTGCTTCGCCGAGCTCCTCGCCTGAGCCCAAGTTATTGGCTACGGAGTGTTTCTCACACCCTCCCCCTCCCTCCCTCGCGCGCCCCCTCCCCTCACGGGAACGCGCGCCCCCCCCTCCCGCTGCCGCTCCCGTTCCTCGCCCCGCCCCGGTCCCGTCCCGGTCCCGCCGCCCTCCCGCTCCCGCCCTCAGGACCCGGCCGCCATAATGAACCCCGGCCCGGCCACCGTAAGCACGGGGCTAGGAGTCACCTCCAGAGCCTCCCCGCGCCGTGGCGCCGACCGCTGGTGTGCCGCAGCACCGCGCCGGGCGTGGGACGGCGCCCCGAGCCCACAGTGCTCGTCAGAAAAGCCCCGCACCGACAACCGATACCCCCGCACCGACAACCAACAGCCCCCACGCCGACAACCAACGCACAAGCAGTGTTTTAGGCCGGATTCGTGGCCCCGTTGGTCCGGGAGGCAGTCGTCACGCTAAATTCTACCCCACGGCAGGGGAACGATGGGCATCGTGACAGATCGCCGCCCCAGAAAATAAACACATAAATAAAGAATAAAAACGATAACGGGACATGAATCGTGCCCTTAATAACAGACATTGGGCAGTGAAATCACCGACTTCTGCAACAATACGTGCTCAGGGAACTGACTAAAACCCCTCCTGCATCGGCCATGTAATAGCTAGGCAAACATCACATAATACTTCCCTCCCTCATGTACACCAAACCTATTAAGGCAACCATAGTAGCGTGATAACGTGATTTTTCTCCTCCAGATCAGCGTCAAAGGCAGCTACGCTAGGTTTGCTCATAAGTTCAAACGCTGTTTTATTTATTTATTTAAATGCCATTTTTCTTATTTAGAAGGATTTCCATAGGGTGACAGGCCTTTAATGACACTCACGACTCAGAAACATTTGCCGATGCAGTCAAACGGTGTCTATTAACGCGAGGCACTGAAGTTAATTGGTATTAAAAATGAGCCAAAACGAAAGGCAAGTATCTGCGTGTCCAGCAGAATGACAGCGATCATCACCATTTGATCAACCTTCCCTGTGAGGTCTATCTGCAAGTTACTTTGAGGTAGCGCTAGAAAGAAGCGGTTGGTCCAGAGCATCCCTGCAAAAAGAAACATCCACGGCTTAAGTACCGTTTACTCTTTTGGTATCCTTTTAAGTACTTTTTACCCGTTTCGGACTCCTGCCTTTTCCCGGCTCACTGATGACAGCATTAGTAGCCCCTCAAGCTACTGTCCTACAGCCTTTCCCATCAGTGAAGAGATAGGAAAAACCCCACTACTTCTTGGAAAAGAAAACCAGCAGGTTTTTGAATAAAAGCACTCTCTGTTGCAGCTAGGTACAACGAAAAGAGTTTATGAAATCATTACGGGACATTCTTGTAGAAAACTTCCTCAAGCTTGGAAGAAAAAAAAACATTTCAGCTAAGTAAAACAGAAAATAACTGGAAGAAGTGAAGTATGGCGGTGTTGGAAAAGTTGCTTCAAAGACTTGTTTAATTAAAAAGAAGGAAAAAAGCAAGTCCCTACTGCAATCCCATCTTTATCAAACTGATGGCGGGCACCAGTACGATGTGTTCAGCTAACACAGGCTGGAAGTTGTAACTGCAGCTGTGAAGTTTACCCAGTAAAAAGACTCCGCAAAGCATTGTAGCAATTCCGATGCAATCACTGCTTCCTGAATTTGTGACTCACGGTTAACACGGCAGTACAGGAAGAAGTCTGGCATTCACTGCGCTCTTACGGTAAAGAATCTGCCCTGCGCACACCATCCCAAGCCAGGTATGCGCTCCTAACAGGAAAGGACGATAGGCTGATAAGTCTCAGCAGAGGGAAAAAGACATCAGAGAACTACTTTATAACAGCAGCACGCGGGCTGCAACCAACGTTCTCTTCCTCTCATCATTTTCATTTCTGTGGACTCCAAGAGAATACACTCCCAACATTTTTCAGCTCTGGAGAACAAACAGCCCAACCAATCTCATTCACTGAACTACAAAACTGGTATTTTCGCTATCTAGTCCAGAAAAGGAGGCGCACGTCTCTAACGTACAGTGTAGAGACCTTGTTAATAGGCAAAGTCTGCATAAAATAGGTGGCCACAGCCTGATTTTCTGACGTTCAGGGCCTTGGGTCACACACCACCACAGCATCAGACTTAATGAAGTCACCAATCTATGTGGGCCCCTCATTACACAGGTCACATGTTATGGACCAACCTCTCAAAGGCCAAAAAACAGCACTGATACTGCCGGGCCAACACACATCTGTAGCATCCCATTTCTGGGTGACAACACAATGAATGTTTCCACAAAGTACTCGATGCAACCTAACTACTGTGTTTGGTGATGCAAAGCAAGCCGTGTCAAAGCAGCGTAGCACCCAGGCACATTCCTGGAAGATGTTTTGCTGCTCACGTTGAAGAAAATAGATAAAAAAATCCTGTGCAGTTTGCACTTCTGAGCTCAAGTACCACAGCTATGCACTACAATTGAAGTGGCATCAAAGCTTGTAAGGTTTTGAAGCTTCAGCACTGCCATCCAAATTCAAGGAGGCTGCATCTATTATCTTGAATTTGCCCCAGCTCAGTCCCCTGAAACAATTCCATAGACACGTACAAGCAACCCTTTTCCCACCCAGATTCTTTGCTTCATCTATTGCACCTCTACCTTGTGTCATATTCTTATTAATCTGCCCCTCAAAAGACTCCCTGGCTCACACAAAGAAGCAACCCAACAAATCCCTGTTCCCAGCCACGTTGCTTTCATGCTTTGGGAAGAGTTAACTGCAACAGCTCTAACTGTGATGCCACCTCACCCCCTCCACCTATGTGAGGTTCTTTGCCTTCTGTCTCCTCCTACGTGTACACCTGCACTAGAACCAGGAAGAATGTGCTTCCTACAATACTCCAAGAGCCTCTTCTGTTTCAGGATGTCATCATTTCAATTCAGGACTGAAAGTATTCCTAGCAAAAACCCAACAGCTAATAGCTAACAGAAGCAGTTGCTGGTGATCAGCTACAAGTAACCTGGAAGTACTGAGGAGTCACAAAAGAGAATTTGCATTACATTTAAGAACAGCATGCAGCTTAGGACCACTGCTTTCACTGACTACACTAAGCCATAAAAAAGAATTGGATTCTTACCTGCCATCACAGCAATTATGGTTTATGTTGCCCCCAAAACACACACGGCAGTACCAGAACTGTGTCAACTAGCTTTAACAGCTTCCCCAGCTATTAAGTACAGTAATTTCTGCTTCCTTTTTTTTCTTGGAGGAATATTCTTTTGTTTCCAGCCTCACTTACTTATTATACACACTGTTAATTAGCAACTATTTCTCCATACTCATAGGGTTATGGAGTCCCTATGACTGGAAAAGACTCTGTACCCTTCAAGATAAAGAACAGCATAAAGGCAGCAACTCGCAAGACTGCTCTAGCTTAAAGCAAAGCTTTCCTCATTGCTCTCATCTCCTTTGACTTGAGTACTGTCATCCTTCTACCAGAGCTTTAAAAACTTCATTACCACGAATGAAGGAAGACCAGAGCAATCAGAGAGGGTAGCAGAGGGTATAACTTAAGGAGCTGTTACTAGGATTTTTTTGTTGTTCCTGGTGGACTATTTTTCTCCTTGCCAGCAAGGAGGGAAAACCAGCAAGTTGTTTTCTCCAAGATTTTTTTTTTTTTAGGTTTAAGAACACGGATTATGTTGTAGCAATTTCTTCGCTGTAAAACGTCAGCTGAGAAGTCTAACAGTAAGAAGGGCAAGGGAAAACTGAATGCTGATGCAGAGAGTGCCAGCAGACATCATCCTCATTCCACGGGATGTTTGTAGCTATGGCAGTTGAAGTCTACACTTCCATATGCTTAACATACCCTATTTATAAGCCAATTTTAGCTGACCTAGCATATATCAGTAGTACAGTTAGAGCCAGCAGCCTGCAGGAAAAAGTGGGCACAGGTGTTTCCATAGCAAGGCCTGTGAGTGTCTCCCATACATACTTCCAGTCTAAGCAAGCACATGAAAGGCTTGGCTTGTCGCTTACCTAAGGAACCAGGAAAACAAGGGAAAGCTAGATTTTGCTTGTGTCCTAATGCCCATATAAAAATAAAGACAGATGAAATACCCTTACTACCTTGTTAAATTCCATAAGCCGGAAGAGAACGTGCTGCACACAGGTACAAGTAAAATCCCTTGCTGGCAGGTTTGCAGAAACAAATTTTTTATTTACACAGGCAAGTCTTATCTTTAAGATAAGACCCCATTTACCTCTTTACATTTCTCGAATATTTACATGACTTCATGATGCTCCAAGAAGAGAGTGATGAACAAAAAGATTACAGAAACTGTCAAAAGCATAGCAAAAAAAACCCAACCTATCATTGTGCTTTAAAACTTATGAGCTAGAATAATGTAGAAGAAATGTAGTTTTAGCACTTTGGTCCTAACGGTCATGCTCTAGAAGACACTTAAATAGCAGAGGGGATTTCAGAAGTGACCGTATCCAGAGGTTGCCAGTGACAATTCATGAGTGAATCGTAGAGTTCTTCGCTTGTCTCCGTGAATTGTCTGTTCATTTCATCAACATCCAAGTAGAGCTGTGGATCTGAAAATAAAAGCCTGGTAAGTCCAAGTATCAAATCTGAGGCATGCGCACAAAAAAACTTCATGTGAAATGGCTAATAAAATGTATTTTAAGCTAAGTGTAATAAGCTATTAGATCTACTAATTTTAGTGAGGTATTTAGTCCTCTAAAATTTTGAGCCTCACAGCTCCAACTTTTGGGAATTTTTATATTAGAAGGCTGGGACTAGAACTGTCTTTCAAGATAAAGACAAAGACAATGTTTAAGATAGTAAAGATAACGTTTACGGATAATCAGCCATGAAACCCTCCCAAGAGTCATTTAATTCACTTCTACGGCAATACACGTTACATAGGATAGTTTCTAAACACTAACACAAAATGCCTCCACGTGAGGAACTTTGCAAACCTTCCAGGACACAAATATGTTTTGTACCGTATTTGTAAGTGCAAGCTGAATCCTCCTTTTGGAATCTGCAACATAAGCTTTTACCTCAGGGTGGAGAACAAAGCTTTTGCATATTACTGAGTTTCTAATATAAAATCTGTTTAGCGGAACCAATACAAAGAACAAAATTCTGTATTAGACCATTTTCAAATGGGAATGAAGGCACAGGTACAAGAAACCTGCTGCGAAGCATTGACAGTGTCCCGTTTTACTTGATGCGGTCAGTGTATGCTGTATCAGCTTTAAAACCCCAGCTGATTGCAGATCAACCCCACAGAGGTTTGACCTCAGCTGAATTTTCAAGATGTTCTTCATCCAGTAGAGGTTGGCTTGTATTGTTAAAAGGCACAAGGATGGCTAAACTCAAGTGACAATGATAGAACCCTTATTACCGTCAGTAATTAGGTCATCACCGATTGCAGTCATAACTGAAGATTCCTGAAAGACAGAAAAGGCTAAGTTTAATCATAACTCATTTCAGAAAGCATCACAGATTCAAAGTGCTGCAGTCTCAATCCATTCCTTCTTCCTACAACTACAAGGATAGATGGCATTTTATCTATTTATTTTTAGAAGAAAGCCAATATTACAGTACAGGTTGGAAGGGACCTCCGGAGGTCACAACTAATAAATTGACCACGATAAGACCACTTGCAACAACTGTTTAATTTGCTTTAAGCAAAGCAAATCAGAAGAACAGGAACAGAAGAAGCGTACGCAATTATGCTGTCAAAACCATTCTTTGGTATGCGTGAACAAATAATGGTGTATAAATCACTAATTCTATGGATTTACTATTTAAGCACTTAAATACAAACACCTCTGAATGGAATCTGCTCTTTTAACTTCACACTAAGCAGAAAGCATGTTTTCAACTTCGGATTCTTTTTGCTGATTCACACAAATCTGTACAACGTATTATCTGTGAAATATTTTCTTTACAGCAAGCGTGCACTATCTTTACCTCAAAAACGGCTGGAGCCATTAAAGAATCTCCTAAAGAGCAGTCTCCAACAGCTTGCATGCTGTCATAGGGAGCATAGGAGCTGTAGTTGTAGTCAGCGTAAGCATCGTAACTCTTCTGCGAGTGGTAGTTCTGGTAATCTTGGCAATAAGCATTATAGTTGTATGACTGGTACCGCTGCAATTCTGCTTTCAGTCTGAAACATGAGAAGTTGCATACAGTCAGAGAACAAGAGACTGTAAACCCAGTTCTGAACTTAAACAATTTGTCAGCTTACATACTTCAAAGCTTAAAAGGAAGCTTTCCTAAACAGTCACCTAAGTGACAGCTTAAGTCACAGCTCAAAACCTCATTTCTATAGAAGCAAGCATCCTCACCTTTGCCAATACCAGAAGGAATTGTTCTCATGGATTAACTCCAGAGCCTTGACATGGTTACCTGTACACATCAAGTATTTTTAGCGTTGGCATAAGCAAGCTGCTGCTATGTCTCTGTGCTTTGCTAAAGATTGATTTAAGACCAGAGACATTTATCAAGCACAGCTGCTTTAAAGATGCAGTCTTAACCCTTCTATCTTTTGTTTGGTTAATTACTAGATCTTATTTCCAGAAAGAAGTGAATGGAGTCAGATTATCCATTTCAAAGAAGCATCTGACGCTGCCTGTTAGTTTGCCATGTCTACCTCCACCTGCTCAGTTTTTTTGTTTGTTTAAAGTCCATTAAACATTCAACAGCTGCCAACTATACCGCTCAGGTGAAGTCAGTCTTGCTTAACAACACAATCGCGATTCTCCAGCGTGACGCCTTATTATTAGTGGGAGAATTACAAAATACGCTGGTTCTTAAGAAGAAAGGGCCAGCTGATTAGCTTTCACTACTTTCCCTTTCAAGATTTTCTCAGGGGCAGCTTCAGACTAATGACAAGAACCAAGACAAGTGCTATCTGTACTAAAACTGAGGTACACTGCATAAAGAACATTCAGATAACCCAGCTGCATATTCAAAAAAATCCGCTGTTTAGACTTGTCTTCACTGATTCTGTACAGGCAGACCTCCTGTGTCTGCAGTGCCCAGTTTCTCTGACTTGAATTGGGGATGCAGAGAAGTGAGTTCTATGCTTTTGGGGAAGAATACAAGCTGAAGGCATTCTGAAATAGCTTCCAAACTAAGCAAACATGAGGGACAAACTAATCCAATGGCTGGGTATTTCAATGCTAAGAGAGCACGGTACTCAGCCATTCAGAAACGTATTACTGATGTGTATTTTAATACCTACATTTGTTTCAATACTGCAAAGCTACACAAGTTCTAATAAAGAGGTAATCCATTGTCTTGTTACTGTAGTAAACAAACAGAAGATACATCATCTTAGGTCTTCTGCTTCCAACTGCACTCTTCCTACATACAGTTGTGTAGGGAAGGAAAATCTGAAAATACTGTTGACGTTCTTCTGGATAGCCGAAGCAAGAAAACATGTTTGTGGCTTATTCTTGTTTTCAAAATAAAACAATATTAATTTAATCAAAAAATTTTGGCAAAGAAGTTTGGACAGTGCTCTCTTGGAGAAGAGCATTTCCATTCTAAAGCAGAAGGAGGCAACATTTGCAGAATTATGCTAGGTAAACAGAAACAGAAGTGTCATTTTTTACTATTTAACAGAACACACAAGCTAACCTCATGAACATACTGAAATTGTTTATATGAAGTCCTGTTTTGTCAGTATCCTGGATCAAAGTTCATCAAATTTGGTATCAGTTCTTTAACCGTTCAGAGACCTGAATTGCCTTAAATAAGTGATAGAACTGAGCCGGTAGAGTAAGAAACCCTCTCAGGAAGTGCTAAGCTTTAAACTCCCCATTGCCCTAAGCTCATGAAAAGCAAAGAATAGCATTCTAAACCTGTTCTAGTAATAACGCCTTTGGCTTTCCCCCTGCGTTCCCATTTTTCCCCCCCACTTCTTTCCTGTCAACCCACTGTAAAACTAGTTATGTGCTTCTCTCAAACTAGAGGGAAAGCTCTAAGAACAAGAACTCCCTAGCATATAAAACCACTTCTTGTCCCTTCTACCTTATGCAGGCCCAAACCTGAAAATATTTACCAATGCATTCAGCTTTCCTACTGCTGAGAAACAAGGCTGGTTACAATGGCAGCTAAGCCCAAGTTGCGCTGTCTGGCTAGACTTAACAGTTGGATTCCCCCAGCCATCCTGAAGCAGGTTGATGAATCCAGGGAGTCAAAACATAGGACTTCTGCATTTCTGGTTTTGTAGACTGCATCCTGTGTGCAGCCACTACAGCAAGGGCCACAGACTTTCCAAAGGCAGAGCTACAAGAATCTGATTATTTAGAATAACTGTATCAATGCACAACTCCTTGGTTACCTTTTAGAAATTCCTATGCTCAGCCGGATTCCTTTTCCCCCCAGACCTGGTGCGTTCTGGCAGTCTTGCAGTGCCCTCATCTGATCACCTTGCTCACCAAATCTGACATAGGCATACCCTCTACTATTTTCAAAAGGGAGAAAACCAATTCTAGTATGCATAACAGTTACAAAGCTAACGAATTCAATTTCTGTCTTCTACGAAAAACAGAAGATAGCTGCTACTATAGCTTCTATTGCTTAAGCAACCTCTCTGGCATGTGCACGTGCACAGAGAAGGCTTTCACCAAATTAAAAAACTTGGGCCAGAAGCAAAAAGCTTTACAGCAACTTTGTAGCAGCAACTGCTTAGTTTTTTGTGGGGGTAGAGGTTTTTTTTTTTCTTGTTTGTTGATAAATGATTGAAAACCGAAAAGTACGTCCCTTTTACGGGGTTGGTAAACACAAGTTTTGATGAAAACTCTCCCCCCCACACACACAATTTTTGTCATTTTGTTTAAAGTAATTACTTTCTTTGTTAGAGGATTTGACAAATTTGATTTAGTGTTCTATCAGTTTGTCCTCAATGCTGAGTGAAGCAGTGATGCTTACTTTAGCCTCAAAATTTAACTGAACTGTACCCACAATGCTGAATTAGGGAACAACGTTAAGTAGGTGAGGTGTATTCAGTGCTATAAAATTAAAAATAAATAAATAAAATAAAAACCACAAAAAACCACATTAAGTGGTTGTTGGTACTTTGTGTATTCTGTACATATTCAGCTAAGTCTTGAACTAAACTTAACTTGCAGGGGATGAGAGAGAAGACTTTGCCTGCAGAACAGCGAGCAGAACCATCTGAAAGGTATGACATCTATTAATTTAAAACTTACTTGAAGGAAGAAAGAAATCTCCTTTTTCAGTACGGTCTGCATGCCTGTCTTTTTGGAAAGGTGGTGACAGTTCTCAGTAAAAGGAATGTGAAATCCAATGAAAATTTTGTATTTTGAGGGAGCTGCAAAGTCTGGATTGTGTTTGAAGATCAATAGAACTTTGAGAAAATTGTTGTTTTTATGAAAGGAAGGAAGATGAGCAAGAATAAAAGTACTGATACACCACTTTTTATCCCAAGTTTATCTTCTGAGTAGGATACGAAGATGGGAAACGAGGCACGTTATAATGCTGTATCCACAGAAAGGATCTTTGCTATTGGAGGCCTAATTTTTTCCTTCTACAGGAAATATGGCTCATTTTGTAGTTTAACTAAATCTGTAGCGTTACAAATTTTGCTTTGACAGATATTTCATGGTTTATAACTCAGTTTACTTATAACAAAATAATTTGTCCCTCCTAATGTTCCCTAGGGGAAAAGCTATTAGTTTTAGCTATTTAATTGCTTGCAGTTTGAAAGCTCTGTCCTAATGGGATGATTCTTTCTGAAGTATTCTTTAGAAGGTGAAGTAGGGGAAGTGAGTTACAGTTCAGGAGGATGTTTATTGATGTGTTTTTTTCTTTATTTTTTAAGCAAAAACATGGAGGAAGATTTATGATTTATTATTCTTCTTTTTAATACTCCTTTCATGATGAAGTTAATTGTCTGCTTTGAGTTCACATGAAGACCATGTGTTCTTTAGAATCATTTGAGGCCAAATGCTAACTCATCTCTAAAATAAAAAAAATCCAGCAGAATTAATTGAATTTCTTCTTGAGGAGACTGCTTTGTGTTATACTGCTTTCTTGGTTTAGGTCAAATGAGTTATCCTCCAGATAATATTGATGGCTTTTCCTTCTGGGCAAATGGTGTTTTGGGTAATAATGCTTGAGTTAAGGGACTTTGCACTCGGTTTTTAGGGAGTCGCTCTTTTCAAAGAACAGTAGCAGGGAATTTTGTTGACTCTGTGCTCATCTGCCAAGCAATTCTTAGGTGACCATGGGCATTCTTTGGCTTGCAGAAAGAACTCAACACTTTGTTTTGGCATCTAAAAGTTGGACTTCACAACAACCACCTTTTTAGGGGTGGAAGCGACTGGCTTTAAGGTTCTGGTACAGGTGCAATCAGGTGCTGGGTTTTAATTATGTTTTTTTCAAACTGTTCTAAATTGTCTCTGTTAGAACTCCTTTCTACTTCTCCATTTAGGAAGGAGATACAGAAAACTCACACTGCTTTTGATTTCGTTCACAAAGTTTATTGCAGTGCCCTACCTTTTGTTTGTAGAGTAGGTAGTGGTGGTAGTGTTTTTTGTGATGCTGGTCTCTGTTGGGTGCCATGTTCTGGAGCAGGAGCACCACACTGATCTGCTGGCAAGAGTCCCTTTGGACAGTTGAGTTGGAATACTCAGTAAATCTCTGGCCCACCAATGCTATATATCTATGCGTGTGTGTGTGGGTATATATATATTTTATATCCTCAGTCCAATTGTAGATTAGACTTGCTTGAAGGCTGACAACTGTCTTTGCCCCCTTGAAGCTCACAGGTGTTAACAGAAAGAGGAATATGGGCTGTTATGGGCAAGCGATAGTTGTCTGAATGAAGATCTGTTTTGATGTAAGACTTTTTTCAGAATTCTAATGGATTGACAGTTTGGATTAGAGAAAAATCTGAGCATATGCCTTAGGGATCTTTCTTCCTCTATGCAGTTACAGTGCTAAGCAGGCTATATAGCAAACTATAACATTTCTCGTTAGCAATTGAATGAATGAGTCCTAAGAAGAGAAGTTTTGGTGAAGGTTTGTATAGTTTTTCTACAGGAATGATACTTGAAACGAGTGCCAAGTATAAAAAGAAAAAAAAAGCTTAATTTTTGGTTTCATATTTAAGTCACACAGAAAGATACAGGCCAAGAGTGTGAAAAAGAGTAGTAGAAGAGAGCATTCTGCATGTCTGCTAACGATGACTCAGTTTTTGATACTCACCAAACTCATTGTGAGAGAGTTTTTTTCTCATTTTAATAGGAAAAATCTATTCCATAAAACTATGACCATGAATATTCAGATTATTTTTTCTTTTATTGGATGTTATATAAGCTGCCTGTAAGTTAATTTAAGTATTTACGTTAACATTAAGTATTTAATTAATATTAAGTTAATATTAAGTATTTAAGTTAATTTAAGTTTCAAATCATTAAATGGGACTTCCGGATGATGCAATATAAAGAAATCGTAAACACTGTTGTTTATTCCTGTAACACAAATAAAATAATGGTCCAAATATCAAAAGTTCCATAAACTTTTCAAATCAAAACTGTGAAACAGATGTAAGCTACAGGATGCACTGAATATCAGTAGTACCAACTTACATCCCTGCCTAGTCATTTCTAAGTAGATCATGATAGTACTGTACAAATTTTGGTCAGATTTCCTATGCCATTTAAAACATAACTCATCCAATCTTAGTAATCGAATAAAGTAAGTGGCAGGGATGAAAATTGAAGTTGTTAAGAGGCTGTTTTCTAATTTTTATATTTGCATCCTGATACATGGTATAGCCTGTATTTACCAGAACACAATCTTCAGTGCTGCTAGTCTGACTTTCTTTGGTGCTTTTTGTGTTTAGTTTGGTTGTTGAACCTACCTGCTTCTTTAAACATTACCTTTTTCCACGTTCACTGCTGTAATGACTTTAGAAACTTTGGCAGCTATCCTGCCTAATTTTGCAAGAGGAACACTTTCTCACTTGTCTTGAGAGTGTACTCTTAATTGAAGCCATGCGAGGGTAGTTAGAAAGGATGATGCTTCTCCAGAGCTTTGATGACTAAAGTATAGAAAAGAAAGAAAAAAAATGTGATCTGTGCGTCTCTGTTCTGCACAGGTTTTGAGTTAACTTTCAGTGTTCTTGCTGTACAGTTGTTGAATAGAGTATAATGTGGAAGCAGGCCTGCCATAAATTAAAATGACGTGGTAGACAGAGGTGGGGAGATCGGGATTTCTTCTGGAAACTTGCTTTCTCTTAATTTGTATGGATTTTTGTTCTATTTAATTTTGTTAATAAATTGGGTGCGATGGGGTGAGAAAGTAGTATGTCTTGTATAAGAAAAATTAAAATTTGCAACTTTAGGAAGTGGAGGAACCAGTGCTACCGAACATACCCCTACCCATCAGTGCTGCATCGCTGCCTCAGTTCAATTCTAGTTTCGTTGGTAGTAGCGCTGTCTCAGCGTCACCGAGCGCTGTTTCAACAGCAGCAATGAGCACGGCAACTCCAGCAGCTGCGACGGGCATGGCAAATCCATCAGAGGTGGAGGGCATGACAGATCCATCAGAGGTGGAGGGCATGACAGATCCATCGGAGGTGGAGGACTTGACAGATCTATCAGAGGAGGAGGTGGAGGACATGATATATACAACAGCGACGTCGGGCATAACGTGTTCAACAGTGCCCTCAGGCTTGACATATCCAATAATGGCGGCGGGCATGCCATATCTACTGATGACAAAGGACATATCAAGGTCAACAGCGGCAACGACAAGCGTGGCAAATTCAACGGAGGCGGCAGGCATGGCAGATGCAGCAGCGACGGCGGCGGGCAAGGTAAATCTTTATGCTATAAATAATGTTTACAATGAGTATACTGCTTTATTGCGAGTTGACTTTTTCTGTGGTGCTCATGAAACTAACAAATATTAGTTTCTACGCAGCTGAATGAATTGGGGTTGTATGCCAGTTTGGGGAAAAAGGCATAAATGTTTTGATTCTGCTTCTCTCAGTCTTAGAGCCTGCCAACTCCCATTTAACGTGATTGTATAACTGCTTCAAATGCTGTGGAAGTCTGCGGGGGAAGGGGGGTGTGGACTTTATGCCAAGTTATTTATAGTGGTTTTGGCAGGGGTAGAGTTAATTTTCTTCGTAGTAGATGATGCTGTGTTGCAGATTTGTGAGCAAAACAGTGTTGGTAAGGCACTGGTGTTTTAGCTGTTGCTGAGCAGTGCTCACACAGTGACAAGTCCTTTTCTGTTTCTCACGCTGCCCTGCCAGCGAGGAGGTCGGGGATGCACAAGAGGCTGGGAGGGCACTCAGCCAGGACAGCGGAGCCCAGAGGACCGAAGGGATATTCCACACCATTTAGCATCGTGCTCAGCAATAAATGCTGGGGGAAAGAAGGGGAAGGAGTGGGGAGTATGTACAGGGTTATGGCATTTGTCTTTCCAGGTAGCCATTACATGCGATGAGTCATTAATGCTACCTCAAATTTAACAACTTTACTTCTTTATTTCCGGTTCTTTTCCCTGTTACACTTGGAGGGAGTGAGCGAGTGGCTGTGTGGTGCTTAGTTGCCTGCAATGGTTAAACCACAACTTTATTTAAGTTATTAAATTAGAGGTAACGTGGTCATATAAGCCTCACATAGAATGAGCCTAGGGTGCAATAATTGGCATATTATTGCAATAAAATAAACATTAATCTGTTCCAGAGTACTTGAAATATTTTTTGTACGGTTTGAAGTAGACAGCTGCTTTAACATGTTGAGGTGTTTGCTGAAGTTCTTGGAGTATCATTGGGCTGAGTTTGCCGTTCTTCAGCTTCCTGGCTTGCTTTTCCGTGCATTTAGACCTAAGTAGCATCTCCAGCTTTTCCTCTCAGTTTCTGGAATTTGGTTTTGAAGATATTGTCCTATACCCACTTGGAAACTTCCCTGTGTTTTATTATTACTTTCATCTGCAAAATAACTCAAACATCAGGTTTTTCGACGTCACTGCGGGACTTCTGTTGGGTAGTGAATTCAGGTAGTTGTTGCTCTTAAATATAAACCTTTAATTCTTTTGAAAATACAGATACAACCAGCAAGTACTGTTAGCAGTCCTGAGTTCGCGTTTTCATCTCCAGTTGTGAAATCTACTGAGGCAGAAGTGCTACCTACGTCTTCTGTAAGTAAAATAATAAAGGAGCTTGACTTTTTTTCTTAGGCATTTAGTAGGCTGTTGCAGAACACTAAAGCAGAATCTGCCTTAATGGAGAAAAGTATGTAGGCTTCTGGCTTATAATTTGTCATTCAGCATGCGTGCTACAAATGTGAAGAGCAGCTTTCAGATTTGGTTTTGTGTGTGCATTCGATTGAAGTTCCTGTGGCTTGAGAATCTGAAAAACCTCTCTTGTTCATAGCAGATTGGGTTTACATTTAGTGTTCCCGTTGTAAAATCGGCAGAACTTTCTGGACCCAGTGGTACTCCAGTGACGCCCTTTCTTACCCTAGGTAACTGAAACTTTAGCACTTCAGATCTGAAGTGCTGATTTTCCTTTTTTTCTTTATTAAATCTTCAATCTGTCTTGTCTGCGCATGCTAGCAATTCCAGGCAGTGTTGGACTTCTGCAGTATTTTTCCAGTGACAGATCTGCTTTTATATTTTTTTTTTGTTTTGTTGCTTTTTGTTTTGCTTGTAATCATAAAGCATTGCAAAGTAAGTAGAATTTGTGAAGAGTCTTATGTGAGAAGCATGAAAGCTGGAAATTCTTGTTTCTAACAAAAGTGAGTATAATCTGCTCTAACTAGGTCACATTGTGAAAGCTGTTTTTGTTTTCTTTTGTTTCAAAAGACACCACCACCTCAACCAACATCAACACACAGAAAGAGGAGGTCAAAGATTTTGCTGGTGGTCCCTTCACCACTGCCCACGTATTAAAGGAAGGAAGCGTCTTAGACGTTCTAAAAAATCCTGGTGAGATAATGAACTCCTTTTAAAAAGATGCTGCAAAAAATACGCTAGCATTTTTTATTAAAAAAAAAACCAACACACGACTTATGGTTAATAGAGTATCTGCTATAAATATGAATGTAGGAGAGCATTACATTAAGCGCTGCGTTTGTTAGGGTGCATCTGCCCCCTTCTATTCTAAGTGGTGTTTGTTGCTGGAAGTAAAACTGCAAGATGAAAAGCAGATGGGTTGCACCTCCTTTACGTGTTAGGATGTAATTGTAAATGAGGTACTAAGAGAATTAGCCAGATAATCGGTGTTTCATTTTAAGTAAATACAATTTGTGGAATTGAAAAGGAAATGTTTGTAAAGCTCAACACTCCTGTCCCACCTTCAGCCCAGGTGAAGAAAGAATAGGAAAGAGCTTCAGTTCCAAATACATGGCGAAAGCTGCGAATCTTTGGGCCTTAGCTTACAATGGCTCCTGTGGATTAAAATTTAAACTGCAAACAGAAGTGGAGTGTTTTACGTTAAAAACCCTTTTCTGAATTTTGTTTTTAAGCAATTGCAATTGTTTTCAACAGTTTCATAAAGTGTGTCTGTGGAAAAGATATCTTTTAAGAAAAAGGGCTTTATTGAATTTGATCTTTTCCCAAAAGTCTTCTTCTAACTTACATACTTGTTAAGAAGGCAGCACATTTCTCTGTTGGAAAGAGCTAAGTGAGAGAAAATACATTGTGCATTTTGTTTAAGGAAAGACCTCTGAGTGAAGTGACATTCACTTTCTTTATCGGTTTAAAAGAAGCAGAATCTAAATCCACATTGTTCAAAGACTTCATTTTTGACTAAAAAAAACCCAACAAACAAACCACAAAACAACTATGTTCAAGGTAGATTTACAAGCAACTTGAGCTGCTGTTTAAGATGCATTTCCTTTAGTCTTTCTGTATTAGTAGCTTGTCTTTTCTGTTAAAATTGCCACCTTTTAAATAAGGAGTTGTCCTGTGTCCGATGCATTTTGAAAAAGATTATAGAAAATTAGACAGTTGTTCAATTGTCTTGAGTTTTTATTATTTAATTAATATTCAGCATCTGTGGGAAAATACCGTATGGATTGCTGCTCCGAGTACAAACTTCTGTACAGTTACTGGAGTAGATTTGAGTCATCTGCTACGGAAGGAGGAGCTTTAGAAATTTGATTCGATTGGGCATCGCGTCTTAATCAAATTGCATTATTTCCATTCCACGTTGGACTGTCAGATTTCAGTCAGCTACTGTCTGTTTGTACTTGTATCGACCAGTGAAAATGTTGATTTAAAGCTTGCTTGGAAACAAAGAGTTAAATGAAGCTTTAACGAAATGTTCTGTTGTGACCCAGTGCAGCAGATGAAATTTCATCCGTTTAGATAAGATTTCTGGGGACTTCCTGTTGCGCTCGGTCTGAATGTCTAGTTGTAACCATTGGCACCTGGGTTGAAATTTTTGCCCTCTAGTAAAGTCACTTAGTTACATGTAGTGAGGTGCTGGGCTAACAGGAAGACTTTTTTTTCTTGCTTCCTAGACTTTGGATTGTTGAAAACACGCTCTTCTACGTCTGCACAACCTACAACAAGCACAGTGGTTTATACTAGGCCTGCAATAACAACTTTTTCTGCAGGTAAAGAGACTTCTAAACAAGCATCGTACTGGCAATCTGATACATGTGACCCTTTTCTGCAAAACAAAGACATAAAGGACAAATGTGTAACTTGTCAAGCTACTAAAGCGTCAACAGTTGAGAGTATGAAACAGACAGTAAGTTCAAGTCAATGCGACACCTCAAAGCCAGCAGCGCCCCCAGCAGGGATGCTGGGCTTTGGAGACAAATTCAAAACAGTACCTGGAACGTGGGATTGTGATACATGTCTTGTCCAAAACAAACCGGAAGCTACAAAATGTATAGCATGTGAGACACCAAAACCTGGAACGGGAGTAATGCCTGCTCTGACATGACCAGTGGTCACAGACAGCTCGGTGACAGTGACATCCTCCTCGAGCAGCACTGACACAACAGCCACTCTGGGCTTTGGAGACAAATTTAAGAAGGCGAAAGGCTCTTGGGACTGTGGAATATGCCTTGTACCAAATAAGACGGAAGATAACAAATGTGTAGCCTGTCAGTCTGAGAAACCAGGTATGGTCCTTTTTTTCCTGTTGTTTCCATCCTAGCCTCTGTGAATCTTGTACAGAATAAAAGTACGTTGCATATATGGAATATTTTAAGCAACACGATTCCCAGGTACGGTTGATGGGTTAGCGGCTGTCTGCAGGATTGGTTTACAGGCACTTCAGAGGTCTCAGCCCAGGTTCCAGCCTGTCGCATAAATTGAACTGATTGTGAAATGTATTAGTACGGAGCTGGATCAATGCAGATACCCCCGGCTTTGCAGCTGGTGAGGGAAGATGGCTGAAGTGGGTGACTTAATTTAAAAACAACATAGTGATTTTTCACTGGCGAAAATGAGAACTCCATAGAAAGAGTTAAAAATGACTGCGTTTTTCTCTTTCAAAAAATAAGTAAAAAAAATTACAGAATGTGTCCAAAATGCCTCTACTCACCGTTTGTATGTAATTGAGGGGAGATGTGAAGCCAGATTTCAAGACAGTGTAGTCTTAACTAGTCTTAAGCTAAAGCAGAGAGATGCCTATGAAGGTCAGTGGTAGGCTTCAAGAAAGCGAGTGACCCGCTGGATAACTTCTTCAGGGCAGTACTGGGTTGTTTCCCATTGTGTGTGACCGTAATTGATTTTGAGCGTGGTTGTATTGTTTTTAAAATACGATTCTAATTCTAACTTTGACTCTAAATGTCATTTAACATGCCATTACATCGAAAAACACCTGTGCAAATATATCGTGGAAGAAACAAATTAAGATGGACTAGACCGGGCTTTTGTATTCATCCTGTGCGGTAAGACTGAAATTTCATGAGGTAAGATAATGGATTTCAGACAGAGTTGATTCTCTTGGACTTCCAACCTCTGAGCGGTCAGTCGGCATCTTTGTCTGAGGCTCTTGCCATTGCAAGGAGGAATTTTGGAAATGAGGGGTTTACTGTGACCATGGTGCAGTGAATTGCACGGTTACGTTGCACTTGTCAAGAGGAAGAGCGATGCAAGTAATACTAGGATAAAAGTTTTCTGCGTGTGCTGTGGAAGGGAAGAGCCATTCTTGTCTTTCCGGTTTTGAATTTGAAGCGTTATCTTCTGCTTCCCTCTTAAAAGGCACCTTTTTTTTAAAAGGCACCTGTCAGGCCTCTTTATGGAGGTTACACTGTGGTCAACAGCAGCAGAAGCTTGTGTGCTGAACAGAGTTGTGTGTTGTTTGGAAGCTTTGAGTTCCACTCTGGTTTTTTTGTTTGTTTGTTTGTTTCTTTGTGGGTTTTTGGTGGCTTTTATTTTTTTCAGGGGCGGGGGGGGGAGTTGTGGAGTAGTTTTGAACATTTCTGTGGGATTTGACAAATCAGATTTAAAAGTTAATGCTCATTTTATAGTTCATGTTCAAACAGGATGGTTAACTGTCTTGTTTGTCTCACAGAGGGTCCAACACCTGTGACCAGTAGCAGTGCATCTGCATTTTCTGCTCCTTCTGGAGAATTTCTGGATTTAGACAAATTCAAGAAGCCTGAAGGAAGCTGGGATTGGGAGACCTGCTTGGTTCAAAACAAAGCAGAGGCCACGAAGTGTGTAGCCTGTGAAAGTGCAAAGCCAAGCACCAAAGCAGAGCTCAAAGGTAATCCTTAATGATTAAAACGAGGATGCATATTCTGTGATTTATTTTTTGGTTTGCTCTGATTTTTTTTATTTTCTTACCTGTTAAGCACAATTATTTTTTCCTTTGAGGTGTGGCAAAATTATTCGTTTTTCCTGTAGGAATATTGCCTAGATAACATCTGTTTCCACACTTTTCCCCAAGAATAAGTTTATCCTTTTTAGAGAAAAGCTTTCATTAATGACGTGCTTGTTCTTTACATGCCCTACACGTTGTTCATTTGGAGTTCAGACTAAAAACATGATCTTTCAAAGAAGTTCGTATACTTTTTAAAGCCAGGTGGTGGGCAGAAAACACAATTGTGAAAAGTTTTATGTAGAGAGGAAGCATGGGGTTTTCTTGTTTGTTTTACTGTTTGGTGGGTTGTTTTTTAAACAGTTTTGACTGGAAAGATCAGGACTAGAATGTAGTTCAAACCTTCATGTACTTCAGGTAAACAGAATATCTTTTGTCTTCACTTGTGCGCTTATGTCCATCAAGTAAGACCTCTGAAACCATACTAGAAAAAATCTGCGGGATTTGATATGTTCATGTACTAGAGCTTTAGAAAAAGTTTAATTCCTATATGCAGCATGTCTTCTGTCCTGGTTATTGATACGTACGCAATTAGTAGCAATCCCTTTTTTGATCTCAACACTAGGTTTAGACAAAAAATTGCGACACCTTAAGGAACCTGTCCTGCATCTCATACAAGCACAGAAGTTGCAGTGTCTCAATGCTAGCAGTACAGTTGGTGGTAAAATCTTTAGTAGGGTGAAATAGAGGCCTCACACTTTTCAGAGAAAAAAAGAGATGAGAGAGAGTATCTTATTCCCACGTACTTGCAACTATGCTGCAGAGTGTACTGCTGTTACTCTAGTGCTACAAAGGTCCAAAAATCACTGAACAGTTATTAGCCAGTTTTGTATTCCTTTAATTTGTTGAAAGACTGCAGTAGAGGATTGAAGTTTTTATTGAGGATCACTGTGTGGAAAAATTCTGATTGTTAAATGTCATTTGTATGACTTAAGAACCGCGTTTTGGAGTACAGAATTCAGTATTAATTCCAGAAGGGGTAAGGGAAAGGACATTAGCTAGTAATCCCGAACAAAAGCAGTGTATAGAGCTATACTGATTTTAATCGCAGTATTCTTACAGTTGGTCTGTTACTGAACAGATATGTTTTGGGGAGATATGGTGGCCAGGGAGGCATGTGTGTTTGTGTGCTTCCTCTTCTAGTTAAGGTTCTGGGGTTTGGTTTAGTCAGGAAAATTCGATGAGGCACCTTGTGTAAAAGGAAATGTTAACCAGCATTTTTCAACACGGTGTAGTCCCTTAAAAGTGTCATAGATGAAAAGAGGCCATAAACGCTGGGGGAAAAAGTTAGTGGGAAACTGAGAGCAGGATCACATTCAGTAGTGAGAGAGCAGCAGCCTAGGGAAAGCTGATGAATGACTGTAACAGATAGTTCTATTTTAAGTGTAAAACAACACTCAGTACTTTATAATGGTGGTCTTACCAGAGGGTTCTTCTCCATGGCTCCTAAAAGCACGTCTTGAAGGCATTCGAGTGCAGTGAACTTAAGCTGTAAGAGTTGGGCTGGTAAGCTTGGCCTGATTTGAAGCTGTAGGCACGGGGCTATAATTTCTGAACAGGCTACAAAAGAAACTGTACCACTGTGCTTTTCAGTGCTCCGTTTAGCAAAGCCATCAAATTGTTGCAGGCAATTGATGTTGTTCTTCTAAGAGCACCTGAAAGATATTTTTGTTTGAAGAGTTCAGAGGTACCGGTTAATACTGGTTCAGATAATTACAGCCAGCTCTTGGTGTTTGTGACCAATAAAGTTTGTGGCTCCAAAAGGAGTGGGTTAGTGCTAACTGATTAACTGCTGTATATGCAGAAATATGGAATCTGATTACTTACGCAGAGAGCACTTAAAATGTATTGTTTTGCTGGCTCTCAGTGAGTTGCATCTTAATGCTACCAAGGAATAAGCTTTTTGCTCCTGGCCCAAGTTTTTTAATTTGGTGAAAGCCTTTTCTGTGCACGTGCACATGCCAGAGAGGTTGCTTAAGTAATAGAAGCTATAGTAGCTGCTATCTTCTGTTTTTTGTAGAAGACAGAAACTGAATTCGTTAGCTTTGTAACTGTTATGCATACCAGAATTGGTTTTCTCCCTTTTGAAAATAGTAGAGGGTATGCCTATGTCAGATTTGGTGAGCAAGGTGATCAGATGAGGGCACTGCAAGACTGCCAGAACGCACCAGGTCTGGGGGGAAAAGGAATCCGGCTGAGCATAGGAATTTCTAAAAGGTAACCAAGGAGTTGTGCATTGATACAGTTATTCTAAATAATCAGATTCTTGTAGCTCTGCCTTTGGAAAGTCTGTGGCCCTTGCTGTAGTGGCTGTACACAGGATGCAGTCTACAAAACCAGAAATGCAGAAGTCCTATGTTTTGACTCCCTGGATTCATCAACCTGCTTCAGGATGGCTGGGGGAATCCAACTGTTAAGTCTAGCCAGACAGCGCAACTTGGGCTTAGCTGCCATTGTAACCAGCCTTGTTTCTCAACAGTAGCAAAGCTGAATGCATTGGAAAATATTTTCAGGTTTGGGCCTGCATAAGGTAGAAGGGACAAGAAGTGGTTTTATATGCTAGGGAGTTCTTGTTCTTAGAGCTTTCCCTCTAGTTTGAGAGAAGCACATAACTAGTTTTACAGTGGGTTGACAGGAAAGAAGTGGGGGGGAAAAATGGGAACGCAGGGAGAAAGCCAAAGGCGTTATTACTAGAACAGGTTTAGAATGCTATTCTTTGCTTTTCATGAGCTTAGGGCAATGGGGAGTTTAAAGCTTAGCACTTCCTGAGAGGGTTTCTTACTCTACCGGCTCAGTTCTATCACTTATTTAAGGCAATTCAGGTCTCTGAACGGTTAAAGAATTGATACCAAATTTGATGAACTCTGTCTGGTGAAGTCAGTCTTGCTTAACAACACAATCGCGATTCTCCAGCATGACGCCTTATTATTAGTGGGAGAATTACAAAATACGCTGGTTCTTAAGAAGAAAGGGCCAGCTGATTAGCTTTCACTACTTTCCCTTTCAAGATTTTCTCAGGGGCAGCTTCAGACTAATGACAAGAACCAAGACAAGTGCTATCTGTACTAAAACTGAGGTACACTGCATAAAGAACATTCAGATAACCCAGCTGCATATTCAAAAAAATCCGCTGTTTAGACTTGTCTTCACTGATTCTGTACAGGCAGACCTCCTGTGTTTGCAGTGCCCAGTTTCTCTCACTTGAATTGGGGATGCAGAGAAGTGAGTTCTATGCTTTTGGGGAAGAATACAAGCTGAAGGCATTCTGAAATAGCTTCCAAACTAAGCAAACATGAGGGACAAACTAATCCAATGGCTGGGTATTTCAATGCTAAGAGAGCACGGTACTCAGCCATTCAGAAACGTATTACTGATGTGTATTTTAATACCTACATTTGTTTCAATACTGCAAAGCTACACAAGTTCTAATAAAGAGGTAATCCATTGTCTTGTTACTGTAGTAAACAAACAGAAGATACATCATCTTACGTCTTCTGCTTCCAACTGCACTCTTCCTACATACAGTTGTGTAGGGAAGGAAAATCTGAAAATACTGTTGACGTTCTTCTGGATAGCCGAAGCAAGAAAACATGTTTGTGGCTTATTCTTGTTTTCAAAATAAAACAATATTAATTTAATCAAAAAATTTTGGCAAAGAAGTTTGGACAGTGCTCTCTTGGAGAAGAGCATTTCCATTCTAAAGCAGAAGGAGGCAACATTTGCAGAATTATGCTAGGTAAACAGAAACAGAAGTGTCATTTTTTACTATTTAACAGAACACACAAGCTAACCTCATGAACATACTGAAATTGTTTATATGAAGTCCTGTTTTGTCAGTATCCTGGATCAGAGTTCATCAAATTTGGTATCAATTCTTTAACCGTTCAGAGACCTGAATTGCCTTAAATAAGTGATAGAACTGAGCCGGTAGAGTAAGAAACCCTCTCAGGAAGTGCTAAGCTTTAAACTCCCCATTGCCCTAAGCTCATGAAAAGCAAAGAATAGCATTCTAAACCTGTTCTAGTAATAACGCCTTTGGCTTTCTCCCTGCGTTCCCATTTTTCCCCCCCACTTCTTTCCTGTCAACCCACTGTAAAACTAGTTATGTGCTTCTCTCAAACTAGAGGGAAAGCTCTAAGAACAAGAACTCCCTAGCATATAAAACCACTTCTTGTCCCTTCTACCTTATGCAGGCCCAAACCTGAAAATATTTTCCAATGCATTCAGCTTTGCTACTGTTGAGAAACAAGGCTGGTTACAATGGCAGCTAAGCCCAAGTTGCGCTGTCTGGCTAGACTTAACAGTTGGATTCCCCCAGCCATCCTGAAGCAGGTTGATGAATCCAGGGAGTCAAAACACAGGACTTCTGCATTTCTGGTTTTGTAGACTGCATCCTGTGTACAGCCACTACAGCAAGGGCCACAGACTTTCCAAAGGCAGAGCTACAAGAATCTGATTATTTAGAATAACTGTATCAATGCACAACTCCTTGGTTACCTTTTAGAAATTCCTATGCTCAGCCGGATTCCTTTTCCCCCCAGACCTGGTGCGTTCTGGCAGTCTTGCAGTGCCCTCATCTGATCACCTTGCTCACCAAATCTGACATAGGCATACCCTCTACTATTTTCAAAAGGGAGAAAACCAATTCTGGTATGCATAACAGTTACAAAGCTAACGAATTCAGTTTCTGTCTTCTACAAAAAACAGAAGATAGCAGCTACTATAGCTTCTATTACTTAAGCAACCTCTCTGGCATGTGCACGTGCACAGAAAAGGCTTTCACCAAATTAAAAAACTTGGGCCAGGAGCAAAAAGCTTATTCCTTGGTAGCATTAAGATGCAACTCACTGAGAGCCAGCAAAACAATACATTTTAAGTGCTCTCTGCGTAAGTAATCAGATTCCATATTTCTGCATATACAGCAGTTAATCAGTTAGCACTAACCCACTCCTTTTGGAGCCACAAACTTTATTGGTCACAAACACCAAGAGCTGGCTGTAATTATCTGAACCAGTATTAACCGGTACCTCTGAACTCTTCAAACAAAAATATCTTTCAGGTGCTCTTAGAAGAACAACATCAATTGCCTGCAACAATTTGATGGCTTTGCTAAACGGAGCACTGAAAAGCACAGTGGTACAGTTTCTTTTGTAGCCTGTTCAGAAATTATAGCCCCGTGCCTACAGCTTCAAATCAGGCCAAGCTTACCAGCCCAACTCTTACAGCTTAAGTTCACTGCACTCGAATGCCTTCAAGACGTGCTTTTAGGAGCCATGGAGAAGAACCCTCTGGTAAGACCACCATTATAAAGTACTGAGTGTTGTTTTACACTTAAAATAGAACTATCTGTTACAGTCATTCATCAGCTTTCCCTAGGCTGCTGCTCTCTCACTACTGAATGTGATCCTGCTCTCAGTTTCCCACTAACTTTTTCCCCCAGCGTTTATGGCCTCTTTTCATCTATGACACTTTTAAGGGACTACACCGTGTTGAAAAATGCTGGTTAACATTTCCTTTTACACAAGGTGCCTCATCGAATTTTCCTGACTAAACCAAACCCCAGAACCTTAACTAGAAGAGGAAGCACACAAACACACACGCCTCCCTGGCCACCATATCTCCCCAAAACATATCTGTTCAGTAACAGACCAACTGTAAGAATACTGCGATTAAAATCAGTATAGCTCTATACACTGCTTTTGTTCGGGATTACTAGCTAATGTCCTTCCCCTTACCCCTTCTGGAATTAATACTGAATTCTGTACTCCAAAACGCGGTTCTTAAGTCATACAAATGACATTTAACAATCAGAATTTTTCCACACAGTGATCCTCAATAAAAACTTCAATCCTCTACTGCAGTCTTTCAACAAATTAAAGGAATACAAAACTGGCTAATAACTGTTCAGTGATTTTTGGACCTTTGTAGCACTAGAGTAACAGCAGTACACTCTGCAGCATAGTTGCAAGTACGTGGGAATAAGATACTCTCTCTCATCTCTTTTTTTCTCTGAAAAGTGTGAGGCCTCTATTTCACCCTACTAAAGATTTTACCACCAACTGTACTGCTAGCATTGAGACACTGCAACTTCTGTGCTTGTATGAGATGCAGGACAGGTTCCTTAAGGTGTCGCAATTTTTTGTCTAAACCTAGTGTTGAGATCAAAAAAGGGATTGCTACTAATTGCGTACGTATCAATAACCAGGACAGAAGACATGCTGCATATAGGAATTAAACTTTTTCTAAAGCTCTAGTACATGAACATATCAAATCCCGCAGATTTTTTCTAGTATGGTTTCAGAGGTCTTACTTGATGGACATAAGCGCACAAGTGAAGACAAAAGATATTCTGTTTACCTGAAGTACATGAAGGTTTGAACTACATTCTAGTCCTGATCTTTCCAGTCAAAACTGTTTAAAAAACAACCCACCAAACAGTAAAACAAACAAGAAAACCCCATGCTTCCTCTCTACATAAAACTTTTCACAATTGTGTTTTCTGCCCACCACCTGGCTTTAAAAAGTATACGAACTTCTTTGAAAGATCATGTTTTTAGTCTGAACTCCAAATGAACAACGTGTAGGGCATGTAAAGAACAAGCACGTCATTAATGAAAGCTTTTCTCTAAAAAGGATAAACTTATTCTTGGGGAAAAGTGTGGAAACAGATGTTATCTAGGCAATATTCCTACAGGAAAAACGAATAATTTTGCCACACCTCAAAGGAAAAAATAATTGTGCTTAACAGGTAAGAAAATAAAAAAAATCAGAGCAAACCAAAAAATAAATCACAGAATATGCATCCTCGTTTTAATCATTAAGGATTACCTTTGAGCTCTGCTTTGGTGCTTGGCTTTGCACTTTCACAGGCTACACACTTCGTGGCCTCTGCTTTGTTTTGAACCAAGCAGGTCTCCCAATCCCAGCTTCCTTCAGGCTTCTTGAATTTGTCTAAATCCAGAAATTCTCCAGAAGGAGCAGAAAATGCAGATGCACTGCTACTGGTCACAGGTGTTGGACCCTCTGTGAGACAAACAAGACAGTTAACCATCCTGTTTGAACATGAACTATAAAATGAGCATTAACTTTTAAATCTGATTTGTCAAATCCCACAGAAATGTTCAAAACTACTCCACAACTCCCCCCCCCGCCCCTGAAAAAAATAAAAGCCACCAAAAACCCACAAAGAAACAAACAAACAAACAAAAAAACCAGAGTGGAACTCAAAGCTTCCAAACAACACACAACTCTGTTCAGCACACAAGCTTCTGCTGCTGTTGACCACAGTGTAACCTCCATAAAGAGGCCTGACAGGTGCCTTTTAAAAAAAAGGTGCCTTTTAAGAGAGAAGCAGAAGATAACGCTTCAAATTCAAAACCGGAAAGACAAGAATGGCTCTTCCCTTCCACAGCACACGCAGAAAACTTTTATCCTAGTATTACTTGCATCGCTCTTCCTCTTGACAAGTGCAACGTAACCGTGCAATTCACTGCACCATGGTCACAGTAAACCCCTCATTTCCAAAATTCCTCCTTGCAATGGCAAGAGCCTCAGACAAAGATGCCGACTGACCGCTCAGAGGTTGGAAGTCCAAGAGAATCAACTCTGTCTGAAATCCATTATCTTACCTCATGAAATTTCAGTCTTACCGCACAGGATGAATACAAAAGCCCGGTCTAGTCCATCTTAATTTGTTTCTTCCACGATATATTTGCACAGGTGTTTTTCGATGTAATGGCATGTTAAATGACATTTAGAGTCAAAGTTAGAATTAGAATCGTATTTTAAAAACAATACAACCACGCTCAAAATCAATTACGGTCACACACAATGGGAAACAACCCAGTACTGCCCTGAAGAAGTTATCCAGCGGGTCACTCGCTTTCTTGAAGCCTACCACTGACCTTCATAGGCATCTCTCTGCTTTAGCTTAAGACTAGTTAAGACTACACTGTCTTGAAATCTGGCTTCACATCTCCCCTCAATTACATACAAACGGTGAGTAGAGGCATTTTGGACACATTCTGTAATTTTTTTTACTTATTTTTTGAAAGAGAAAAACGCAGTCATTTTTAACTCTTTCTATGGAGTTCTCATTTTCGCCAGTGAAAAATCACTATGTTGTTTTTAAATTAAGTCACCCACTTCAGCCATCTTCCCTCACCAGCTGCAAAGCCGGGGGTATCTGCATTGATCCAGCTCCGTACTAATACATTTCACAATCAGTTCAATTTATGCGACAGGCTGGAACCTGGGCTGAGACCTCTGAAGTGCCTGTAAACCAATCCTGCAGACAGCCGCTAACCCATCAACCGTACCTGGGAATCGTGTTGCTTAAAATATTCCATATATGCAACGTACTTTTATTCTGTACAAGATTCACAGAGGCTAGGATGGAAACAACAGGAAAAAAAGGACCATACCTGGTTTCTCAGACTGACAGGCTACACATTTGTTATCTTCCGTCTTATTTGGTACAAGGCATATTCCACAGTCCCAAGAGCCTTTCGCCTTCTTAAATTTGTCTCCAAAGCCCAGAGTGGCTGTTGTGTCAGTGCTGCTCGAGGAGGATGTCACTGTCACCGAGCTGTCTGTGACCACTGGTCATGTCAGAGCAGGCATTACTCCCGTTCCAGGTTTTGGTGTCTCACATGCTATACATTTTGTAGCTTCCGGTTTGTTTTGGACAAGACATGTATCACAATCCCACGTTCCAGGTACTGTTTTGAATTTGTCTCCAAAGCCCAGCATCCCTGCTGGGGGCGCTGCTGGCTTTGAGGTGTCGCATTGACTTGAACTTACTGTCTGTTTCATACTCTCAACTGTTGACGCTTTAGTAGCTTGACAAGTTACACATTTGTCCTTTATGTCTTTGTTTTGCAGAAAAGGGTCACATGTATCAGATTGCCAGTACGATGCTTGTTTAGAAGTCTCTTTACCTGCAGAAAAAGTTGTTATTGCAGGCCTAGTATAAACCACTGTGCTTGTTGTAGGTTGTGCAGACGTAGAAGAGCGTGTTTTCAACAATCCAAAGTCTAGGAAGCAAGAAAAAAAAGTCTTCCTGTTAGCCCAGCACCTCACTACATGTAACTAAGTGACTTTACTAGAGGGCAAAAATTTCAACCCAGGTGCCAATGGTTACAACTAGACATTCAGACCGAGCGCAACAGGAAGTCCCCAGAAATCTTATCTAAACGGATGAAATTTCATCTGCTGCACTGGGTCACAACAGAACATTTCGTTAAAGCTTCATTTAACTCTTTGTTTCCAAGCAAGCTTTAAATCAACATTTTCACTGGTCGATACAAGTACAAACAGACAGTAGCTGACTGAAATCTGACAGTCCAACGTGGAATGGAAATAATGCAATTTGATTAAGACGCGATGCCCAATCGAATCAAATTTCTAAAGCTCCTCCTTCCGTAGCAGATGACTCAAATCTACTCCAGTAACTGTACAGAAGTTTGTACTCGGAGCAGCAATCCATACGGTATTTTCCCACAGATGCTGAATATTAATTAAATAATAAAAACTCAAGACAATTGAACAACTGTCTAATTTTCTATAATCTTTTTCAAAATGCATCGGACACAGGACAACTCCTTATTTAAAAGGTGGCAATTTTAACAGAAAAGACAAGCTACTAATACAGAAAGACTAAAGGAAATGCATCTTAAACAGCAGCTCAAGTTGCTTGTAAATCTACCTTGAACATAGTTGTTTTGTGGTTTGTTTGTTGGGTTTTTTTTAGTCAAAAATGAAGTCTTTGAACAATGTGGATTTAGATTCTGCTTCTTTTAAACCGATAAAGAAAGTGAATGTCACTTCACTCAGAGGTCTTTCCTTAAACAAAATGCACAATGTATTTTCTCTCACTTAGCTCTTTCCAACAGAGAAATGTGCTGCCTTCTTAACAAGTATGTAAGTTAGAAGAAGACTTTTGGGAAAAGATCAAATTCAATAAAGCCCTTTTTCTTAAAAGATATCTTTTCCACAGACACACTTTATGAAACTGTTGAAAACAATTGCAATTGCTTAAAAACAAAATTCAGAAAAGGGTTTTTAACGTAAAACACTCCACTTCTGTTTGCAGTTTAAATTTTAATCCACAGGAGCCATTGTAAGCTAAGGCCCAAAGATTCGCAGCTTTCGCCATGTATTTGGAACTGAAGCTCTTTCCTATTCTTTCTTCACCTGGGCTGAAGGTGGGACAGGAGTGTTGAGTTTTACAAACATTTCCTTTTCAATTCCACAAATTGTATTTACTTAAAATGAAACACCGATTATCTGGCTAATTCTCTTAGTACCTCATTTACAATTACATCCTAACACGTAAAGGAGATGCAACCCATCTGCTTTTCATCTTGCAGTTTTACTTCCAGCAACAAACACCACTTAGAATAGAAGGGGGCAGATGCACCCTAACAAACGCAGCGCTTAATGTAATGCTCTCCTACATTCATATTTATAGCAGATACTCTATTAACCATAAGTCGTGTGTTGGTTTTTTTTTAATAAAAAATGCTAGCGTATTTTTTGCAGCATCTTTTTAAAAGGAGTTCATTATCTCACCAGGATTTTTTAGAACGTCTAAGACGCTTCCTTCCTTTAATACGTGGGCAGTGGTGAAGGGACCACCAGCAAAATCTTTGACCTCCTCTTTCTGTGTGTTGATGTTGGTTGAGGTGGTGGTGTCTTTTGAAACAAAAGAAAACAAAAACAGCTTTCACAATGTGACCTAGTTAGAGCAGATTATACTCACTTTTGTTAGAAACAAGAATTTCCAGCTTTCATGCTTCTCACATAAGACTCTTCACAAATTCTACTTACTCTGCAATGCTTTATGATTACAAGCAAAACAAAAAGCAACAAAACAAAAAAAAAATATAAAAGCAGATCTGTCACTGGAAAAATACTGCAGAAGTCCAACACTGCCTGGAATTGCTAGCATGCGCAGACAAGACAGATTGAAGATTTAATAAAGAAAAAAAGGAAAATCAGCACTTCAGATCTGAAGTGCTAAAGTTTCAGTTACCTAGGGTAAGAAAGGGCGTCACTGGAGTACCACTGGGTCCAGAAAGTTCTGCCGATTTTACAACGGGAACACTAAATGTAAACCCAATCTGCTATGAACAAGAGAGGTTTTTCAGATTCTCAAGCCACAGGAACTTCAATCGAATGCACACACAAAACCAAATCTGAAAGCTGCTCTTCACATTTGTAGCACGCATGCTGAATGACAAATTATAAGCCAGAAGCCTACATACTTTTCTCCATTAAGGCAGATTCTGCTTTAGTGTTCTGCAACAGCCTACTAAATGCCTAAGAAAAAAAGTCAAGCTCCTTTATTATTTTACTTACAGAAGACGTAGGTAGCACTTCTGCCTCAGTAGATTTCACAACTGGAGATGAAAACGCGAACTCAGGACTGCTAACAGTACCTGCTGGTTGTATCTGTATTTTCAAAAGAATTAAAGGTTTATATTTAAGAGCAACAACTACCTGAATTCACTACCCAACAGAAGTCCCGCAGTGACGTCGAAAAACCTGATGTTTGAGTTATTTTGCAGATGAAAGTAATAATAAAACACAGGGAAGTTTCCAAGTGGGTATAGGACAATATCTTCAAAACCAAATTCCAGAAACTGAGAGGAAAAGCTGGAGATGCTACTTAGGTCTAAATGCACGGAAAAGCAAGCCAGGAAGCTGAAGAACGGCAAACTCAGCCCAATGATACTCCAAGAACTTCAGCAAACACCTCAACATGTTAAAGCAGCTGTCTACTTCAAACCGTACAAAAAATATTTCAAGTACTCTGGAACAGATTAATGTTTATTTTATTGCAATAATATGCCAATTATTGCACCCTAGGCTCATTCTATGTGAGGCTCATATGACCACGTTACCTCTAATTTAATAACTTAAATAAAGTTGTGGTTTAACCATTGCAGGCAACTAAGCACCACACAGCCACTCGCTCACTCCCTCCAAGTGGAACAGGGAAAAGAACCGGAAATAAAGAAGTAAAGTTGTTAAATTTGAGGTAGCATTAATGACTCATCGCATGTAATGGCTACCTGGAAAGACAAATGCCATAACCCTGTACATACTCCCCACTCCTTCCCCTTCTTTCCCCCAGCATTTATTGCTGAGCACGATGCTAAATGGTGTGGAATATCCCTTCGGTCCTCTGGGCTCCGCTGTCCTGGCTGAGTGCCCTCCCAGCCTCTTGTGCATCCCCGACCTCCTCGCTGGCAGGGCAGCGTGAGAAACAGAAAAGGACTTGTCACTGTGTGAGCACTGCTCAGCAACAGCTAAAACACCAGTGCCTTACCAACACTGTTTTGCTCACAAATCTGCAACACAGCATCATCTACTACGAAGAAAATTAACTCTACCCCTGCCAAAACCACTATAAATAACTTGGCATAAAGTCCACACCCCCCTTCCCCCGCAGACTTCCACAGCATTTGAAGCAGTTATACAATCACGTTAAATGGGAGTTGGCAGGCTCTAAGACTGAGAGAAGCAGAATCAAAACATTTATGCCTTTTTCCCCAAACTGGCATACAACCCCAATTCATTCAGCTGCGTAGAAACTAATATTTGTTAGTTTCATGAGCACCACAGAAAAAGTCAACTCGCAATAAAGCAGTATACTCATTGTAAACATTATTTATAGCATAAAGATTTACCTTGCCCGCCGCCGTCGCTGCTGCATCTGCCATGCCTGCCGCCTCCGTTGAATTTGCCACGCTTGTCGTTGCCGCTGTTGACCTTGATATGTCCTTTGTCATCAGTAGATATGGCATGCCCGCCGCCATTATTGGATATGTCAAGCCTGAGGGCACTGTTGAACACGTTATGCCCGACGTCGCTGTTGTATATATCATGTCCTCCACCTCCTCCTCTGATAGATCTGTCAAGTCCTCCACCTCCGATGGATCTGTCATGCCCTCCACCTCTGATGGATCTGTCATGCCCTCCACCTCTGATGGATTTGCCATGCCCGTCGCAGCTGCTGGAGTTGCCGTGCTCATTGCTGCTGTTGAAACAGCGCTCGGTGACGCTGAGACAGCGCTACTACCAACGAAACTAGAATTGAACTGAGGCAGCGATGCAGCACTGATGGGTAGGGGTATGTTCGGTAGCACTGGTTCCTCCACTTCCTAAAGTTGCAAATTTTAATTTTTCTTATACAAGACATACTACTTTCTCACCCCATCCCACCCAATTTATTAACAAAATTAAATAGAACAAAAATCCATACAAATTAAGAGAAAGCAAGTTTCCAGAAGAAATCCCGATCTCCCCACCTCTGTCTACCACGTCATTTTAATTTATGGCAGGCCTGCTTCCACATTATACTCTATTCAACAACTGTACAGCAAGAACACTGAAAGTTAACTCAAAACCTGTGCAGAACAGAGACGCACAGATCACATTTTTTTTCTTTCTTTTCTATACTTTAGTCATCAAAGCTCTGGAGAAGCATCATCCTTTCTAACTACCCTCGCATGGCTTCAATTAAGAGTACACTCTCAAGACAAGTGAGAAAGTGTTCCTCTTGCAAAATTAGGCAGGATAGCTGCCAAAGTTTCTAAAGTCATTACAGCAGTGAACGTGGAAAAAGGTAATGTTTAAAGAAGCAGGTAGGTTCAACAACCAAACTAAACACAAAAAGCACCAAAGAAAGTCAGACTAGCAGCACTGAAGATTGTGTTCTGGTAAATACAGTCTATACCATGTATCAGGATGCAAATATAAAAATTAGAAAACAGCCTCTTAACAACTTCAATTTTCATCCCTGCCACTTACTTTATTCGATTACTAAGATTGGATGAGTTATGTTTTAAATGGCATAGGAAATCTGACCAAAATTTGTACAGTACTATCATGATCTACTTAGAAATGACTAGGCAGGGATGTAAGTTGGTACTACTGATATTCAGTGCATCCTGTAGCTTACATCTGTTTCACAGTTTTGATTTGAAAAGTTTATGGAACTTTTGATATTTGGACCATTATTTTATTTGTGTTACAGGAATAAACAACAGTGTTTACGATTTCTTTATATTGCATCATCCGGAAGTCCCATTTAATGATTTGAAACTTAAATTAACTTAAATACTTAATATTAACTTAATATTAATTAAATACTTAATGTTAACGTAAATACTTAAATTAACTTACAGGCAGCTTATATAACATCCAATAAAAGAAAAAATAATCTGAATATTCATGGTCATAGTTTTATGGAATAGATTTTTCCTATTAAAATGAGAAAAAAACTCTCTCACAATGAGTTTGGTGAGTATCAAAAACTGAGTCATCGTTAGCAGACATGCAGAATGCTCTCTTCTACTACTCTTTTTCACACTCTTGGCCTGTATCTTTCTGTGTGACTTAAATATGAAACCAAAAATTAAGCTTTTTTTTTCTTTTTATACTTGGCACTCGTTTCAAGTATCATTCCTGTAGAAAAACTATACAAACCTTCACCAAAACTTCTCTTCTTAGGACTCATTCATTCAATTGCTAACGAGAAATGTTATAGTTTGCTATATAGCCTGCTTAGCACTGTAACTGCATAGAGGAAGAAAGATCCCTAAGGCATATGCTCAGATTTTTCTCTAATCCAAACTGTCAATCCATTAGAATTCTGAAAAAAGTCTTACATCAAAACAGATCTTCATTCAGACAACTATCGCTTGCCCATAACAGCCCATATTCCTCTTTCTGTTAACACCTGTGAGCTTCAAGGGGGCAAAGACAGTTGTCAGCCTTCAAGCAAGTCTAATCTACAATTGGACTGAGGATATAAAATATATATATACCCACACACACACGCATAGATATATAGCATTGGTGGGCCAGAGATTTACTGAGTATTCCAACTCAACTGTCCAAAGGGACTCTTGCCAGCAGATCAGTGTGGTGCTCCTGCTCCAGAACATGGCACCCAACAGAGACCAGCATCACAAAAAACACTACCACCACTACCTACTCTACAAACAAAAGGTAGGGCACTGCAATAAACTTTGTGAACGAAATCAAAAGCAGTGTGAGTTTTCTGTATCTCCTTCCTAAATGGAGAAGTAGAAAGGAGTTCTAACAGAGACAATTTAGAACAGTTTGAAAAAAACATAATTAAAACCCAGCACCTGATTGCACCTGTACCAGAACCTTAAAGCCAGTCGCTTCCACCCCTAAAAAGGTGGTTGTTGTGAAGTCCAACTTTTAGATGCCAAAACAAAGTGTTGAGTTCTTTCTGCAAGCCAAAGAATGCCCATGGTCACCTAAGAATTGCTTGGCAGATGAGCACAGAGTCAACAAAATTCCCTGCTACTGTTCTTTGAAAAGAGCGACTCCCTAAAAACCGAGTGCAAAGTCCCTTAACTCAAGCATTATTACCCAAAACACCATTTGCCCAGAAGGAAAAGCCATCAATATTATCTGGAGGATAACTCATTTGACCTAAACCAAGAAAGCAGTATAACACAAAGCAGTCTCCTCAAGAAGAAATTCAATTAATTCTGCTGGATTTTTTTTATTTTAGAGATGAGTTAGCATTTGGCCTCAAATGATTCTAAAGAACACATGGTCTTCATGTGAACTCAAAGCAGACAATTAACTTCATCATGAAAGGAGTATTAAAAAGAAGAATAATAAATCATAAATCTTCCTCCATGTTTTTGCTTAAAAAATAAAGAAAAAAACACATCAATAAACATCCTCCTGAACTGTAACTCACTTCCCCTACTTCACCTTCTAAAGAATACTTCAGAAAGAATCATCCCATTAGGACAGAGCTTTCAAACTGCAAGCAATTAAATAGCTAAAACTAATAGCTTTTCCCCTAGGGAACATTAGGAGGGACAAATTATTTTGTTATAAGTAAACTGAGTTATAAACCATGAAATATCTGTCAAAGCAAAATTTGTAACGCTACAGATTTAGTTAAACTACAAAATGAGCCATATTTCCTGTAGAAGGAAAAAATTAGGCCTCCAATAGCAAAGATCCTTTCTGTGGATACAGCATTATAACGTGCCTCGTTTCCCATCTTCGTATCCTACTCAGAAGATAAACTTGGGATAAAAAGTGGTGTATCAGTACTTTTATTCTTGCTCATCTTCCTTCCTTTCATAAAAACAACAATTTTCTCAAAGTTCTATTGATCTTCAAACACAATCCAGACTTTGCAGCTCCCTCAAAATACAAAATTTTCATTGGATTTCACATTCCTTTTACTGAGAACTGTCACCACCTTTCCAAAAAGACAGGCATGCAGACCGTACTGAAAAAGGAGATTTCTTTCTTCCTTCAAGTAAGTTTTAAATTAATAGATGTCATACCTTTCAGATGGTTCTGCTCGCTGTTCTGCAGGCAAAGTCTTCTCTCTCATCCCCTGCAAGTTAAGTTTAGTTCAAGACTTAGCTGAATATGTACAGAATACACAAAGTACCAACAACCACTTAATGTGGTTTTTTGTGGTTTTTATTTTATTTATTTATTTTTAATTTTATAGCACTGAATACACCTCACCTACTTAACGTTGTTCCCTAATTCAGCATTGTGGGTACAGTTCAGTTAAATTTTGAGGCTAAAGTAAGCATCACTGCTTCACTCAGCATTGAGGACAAACTGATAGAACACTAAATCAAATTTGTCAAATCCTCTAACAAAGAAAGTAATTACTTTAAACAAAATGACAAAAATTGTGTGTGTGGGGGGGAGAGTTTTCATCAAAACTTGTGTTTACCAACCCCGTAAAAGGGACGTACTTTTCGGTTTTCAATCATTTATCAACAAACAAGAAAAAAAAAAACCTCTACCCCCACAAAAAACTAAGCAGTTGCTGCTACAAAGTTGCTGTAAAGCTTTTTGCTTCTGGCCCAAGTTTTTTAATTTGGTGAAAGCCTTCTCTGTGCACGTGCACATGCCAGAGAGGTTGCTTAAGCAATAGAAGCTATAGTAGCAGCTATCTTCTGTTTTTCGTAGAAGACAGAAATTGAATTCGTTAGCTTTGTAACTGTTATGCATACTAGAATTGGTTTTCTCCCTTTTGAAAATAGTAGAGGGTATGCCTATGTCAGATTTGGTGAGCAAGGTGATCAGATGAGGGCACTGCAAGACTGCCAGAACGCACCAGGTCTGGGGGGAAAAGGAATCCGGCTGAGCATAGGAATTTCTAAAAGGTAACCAAGGAGTTGTGCATTGATACAGTTATTCTAAATAATCAGATTCTTGTAGCTCTGCCTTTGGAAAGTCTGTGGCCCTTGCTGTAGTGGCTGCACACAGGATGCAGTCTACAAAACCAGAAATGCAGAAGTCCTATGTTTTGACTCCCTGGATTCATCAACCTGCTTCAGGATGGCTGGGGGAATCCAACTGTTAAGTCTAGCCAGACAGCGCAACTTGGGCTTAGCTGCCATTGTAACCAGCCTTGTTTCTCAGCAGTAGGAAAGCTGAATGCATTGGTAAATATTTTCAGGTTTGGGCCTGCATAAGGTAGAAGGGACAAGAAGTGGTTTTATATGCTAGGGAGTTCTTGTTCTTAGAGCTTTCCCTCTAGTTTGAGAGAAGCACATAACTAGTTTTACAGTGGGTTGACAGGAAAGAAGTGGGGGGGAAAAATGGGAACGCAGGGGGAAAGCCAAAGGCGTTATTACTAGAACAGGTTTAGAATGCTATTCTTTGCTTTTCATGAGCTTAGGGCAATGGGGAGTTTAAAGCTTAGCACTTCCTGAGAGGGTTTCTTACTCTACCGGCTCAGTTCTATCACTTATTTAAGGCAATTCAGGTCTCTGAACGGTTAAAGAACTGATACCAAATTTGATGAACTTTGATCCAGGATACTGACAAAACAGGACTTCATATAAACAATTTCAGTATGTTCATGAGGTTAGCTTGTGCGTTCTGTTAAATAGTAAAAAATGACACTTCTGTTTCTGTTTACCTAGCATAATTCTGCAAATGTTGCCTCCTTCTGCTTTAGAATGGAAATGCTCTTCTCCAAGAGAGCACTGTCCAAACTTCTTTGCCAAAATTTTTTGATTAAATTAATATTGTTTTATTTTGAAAACAAGAATAAGCCACAAACATGTTTTCTTGCTTCGGCTATCCAGAAGAACGTCAACAGTATTTTCAGATTTTCCTTCCCTACACAACTGTATGTAGGAAGAGTGCAGTTGGAAGCAGAAGACCTAAGATGATGTATCTTCTGTTTGTTTACTACAGTAACAAGACAATGGATTACCTCTTTATTAGAACTTGTGTAGCTTTGCAGTATTGAAACAAATGTAGGTATTAAAATACACATCAGTAATACGTTTCTGAATGGCTGAGTACCGTGCTCTCTTAGCATTGAAATACCCAGCCATTGGATTAGTTTGTCCCTCATGTTTGCTTAGTTTGGAAGCTATTTCAGAATGCCTTCAGCTTGTATTCTTCCCCAAAAGCATAGAACTCACTTCTCTGCATCCCCAATTCAAGTCAGAGAAACTGGGCACTGCAGACACAGGAGGTCTGCCTGTACAGAATCAGTGAAGACAAGTCTAAACAGCGGATTTTTTTGAATATGCAGCTGGGTTATCTGAATGTTCTTTATGCAGTGTACCTCAGTTTTAGTACAGATAGCACTTGTCTTGGTTCTTGTCATTAGTCTGAAGCTGCCCCTGAGAAAATCTTGAAAGGGAAAGTAGTGAAAGCTAATCAGCTGGCCCTTTCTTCTTAAGAACCAGCGTATTTTGTAATTCTCCCACTAATAATAAGGCGTCACGCTGGAGAATCGCGATTGTGTTGTTAAGCAAGACTGACTTCACCTGAGCGGTATAGTTGGCAGCTGTTGAATGTTTAATGGACTTTAAACAAACAAAAAAACTGAGCAGGTGGAGGTAGACATGGCAAACTAACAGGCAGCGTCAGATGCTTCTTTGAAATGGATAATCTGACTCCATTCACTTCTTTCTGGAAATAAGATCTAGTAATTAACCAAACAAAAGATAGAAGGGTTAAGACTGCATCTTTAAAGCAGCTGTGCTTGATAAATGTCTCTGGTCTTAAATCAATCTTTAGCAAAGCACAGAGACATAGCAGCAGCTTGCTTATGCCAACGCTAAAAATACTTGATGTGTACAGGTAACCATGTCAAGGCTCTGGAGTTAATCCATGAGAACAATTCCTTCTGGTATTGGCAAAGGTGAGGATGCTTGCTTCTATAGAAATGAGGTTTTGAGCTGTGACTTAAGCTGTCACTTAGGTGACTGTTTAGGAAAGCTTCCTTTTAAGCTTTGAAGTATGTAAGCTGACAAATTGTTTAAGTTCAGAACTGGGTTTACAGTCTCTTGTTCTCTGACTGTATGCAACTTCTCATGTTTCAGACTGAAAGCAGAATTGCAGCGGTACCAGTCATACAACTATAATGCTTATTGCCAAGATTACCAGAACTACCACTCGCAGAAGAGTTACGATGCTTACGCTGACTACAACTACAGCTCCTATGCTCCCTATGACAGCATGCAAGCTGTTGGAGACTGCTCTTTAGGAGATTCTTTAATGGCTCCAGCTGTTTTTGAGGTAAAGATAGTGCACGCTTGCTGTAAAGAAAATATTTCACAGATAATACGTTGTACAGATTTGTGTGAATCAGCAAAAAGAATCCGAAGTTGAAAACATGCTTTCTGCTTAGTGTGAAGTTAAAAGAGCAGATTCCATTCAGAGGTGTTTGTATTTAAGTGCTTAAATAGTAAATCCATAGAATTAGTGATTTATACACCATTATTTGTTCACGCATACCAAAGAATGGTTTTGACAGCATAATTGCGTACGCTTCTTCTGTTCCTGTTCTTCTGATTTGCTTTGCTTAAAGCAAATTAAACAGTTGTTGCAAGTGGTCTTATCGTGGTCAATGTATTAGTTGTGACCTCCGGAGGTCCCTTCCAACCTGTACTGTAATATTGGCTTTCTTCTAAAAATAAATAGATAAAATGCCATCTATCCTTGTAGTTGTAGGAAGAAGGAATGGATTGAGACTGCAGCACTTTGAATCTGTGATGCTTTCTGAAATGAGTTATGATTAAACTTAGCCTTTTCTGTCTTTCAGGAATCTTCAGTTATGACTGCAATCGGTGATGACCTAATTACTGACGGTAATAAGGGTTCTATCATTGTCACTTGAGTTTAGCCATCCTTGTGCCTTTTAACAATACAAGCCAACCTCTACTGGATGAAGAACATCTTGAAAATTCAGCTGAGGTCAAACCTCTGTGGGGTTGATCTGCAATCAGCTGGGGTTTTAAAGCTGATACAGCATACACTGACCGCATCAAGTAAAACGGGACACTGTCAATGCTTCGCAGCAGGTTTCTTGTACCTGTGCCTTCATTCCCATTTGAAAATGGTCTAAGACAGAATTTTGTTCTTTGTATTGGTTCCGCTAAACAGATTTTATATTAGAAACTCAGTAATATGCAAAAGCTTTGTTCTCCACCCTGAGGTAAAAGCTTATGTTGCAGATTCCAAAAGGAGGATTCAGCTTGCACTTACAAATACGGTACAAAACATATTTGTGTCCTGGAAGGTTTGCAAAGTTCCTCACGTGGAGGCATTTTGTGTTAGTGTTTAGAAACTATCCTATGTAACGTGTATTGCCGTAGAAGTGAATTAAATGACTCTTGGGAGGGTTTCATGGCTGATTATCCGTAAACGTTATCTTTACTATCTTAAACATTGTCTTTGTCTTTATCTTGAAAGACAGTTCTAGTCCCAGCCTTCTAATATAAAAATTCCCAAAAGTTGGAGCTGTGAGGCTCAAAATTTTAGAGGACTAAATACCTCACTAAAATTAGTAGATCTAATAGCTTATTACACTTAGCTTAAAATACATTTTGTTAGCCATTTCACATGAAGTTTTTTTGTGCGCATGCCTCAGATTTGATACTTGGACTTACCAGGCTTTTATTTTCAGATCCACAGCTCTACTTGGATGTTGATGAAATGAACAGACAATTCACGGAGACAAGCGAAGAACTCTACGATTCACTCATGAATTGTCACTGGCAACCTCTGGATACGGTCACTTCTGAAATCCCCTCTGCTATTTAAGTGTCTTCTAGAGCATGACCGTTAGGACCAAAGTGCTAAAACTACATTTCTTCTACATTATTCTAGCTCATAAGTTTTAAAGCACAATGATAGGTTGGGTTTTTTTTGCTATGCTTTTGACAGTTTCTGTAATCTTTTTGTTCATCACTCTCTTCTTGGAGCATCATGAAGTCATGTAAATATTCGAGAAATGTAAAGAGGTAAATGGGGTCTTATCTTAAAGATAAGACTTGCCTGTGTAAATAAAAAATTTGTTTCTGCAAACCTGCCAGCAAGGGATTTTACTTGTACCTGTGTGCAGCACGTTCTCTTCCGGCTTATGGAATTTAACAAGGTAGTAAGGGTATTTCATCTGTCTTTATTTTTATATGGGCATTAGGACACAAGCAAAATCTAGCTTTCCCTTGTTTTCCTGGTTCCTTAGGTAAGCGACAAGCCAAGCCTTTCATGTGCTTGCTTAGACTGGAAGTATGTATGGGAGACACTCACAGGCCTTGCTATGGAAACACCTGTGCCCACTTTTTCCTGCAGGCTGCTGGCTCTAACTGTACTACTGATATATGCTAGGTCAGCTAAAATTGGCTTATAAATAGGGTATGTTAAGCATATGGAAGTGTAGACTTCAACTGCCATAGCTACAAACATCCCGTGGAATGAGGATGATGTCTGCTGGCACTCTCTGCATCAGCATTCAGTTTTCCCTTGCCCTTCTTACTGTTAGACTTCTCAGCTGACGTTTTACAGCGAAGAAATTGCTACAACATAATCCGTGTTCTTAAACCTAAAAAAAAAAAAATCTTGGAGAAAACAACTTGCTGGTTTTCCCTCCTTGCTGGCAAGGAGAAAAATAGTCCACCAGGAACAACAAAAAAATCCTAGTAACAGCTCCTTAAGTTATACCCTCTGCTACCCTCTCTGATTGCTCTGGTCTTCCTTCATTCGTGGTAATGAAGTTTTTAAAGCTCTGGTAGAAGGATGACAGTACTCAAGTCAAAGGAGATGAGAGCAATGAGGAAAGCTTTGCTTTAAGCTAGAGCAGTCTTGCGAGTTGCTGCCTTTATGCTGTTCTTTATCTTGAAGGGTACAGAGTCTTTTCCAGTCATAGGGACTCCATAACCCTATGAGTATGGAGAAATAGTTGCTAATTAACAGTGTGTATAATAAGTAAGTGAGGCTGGAAACAAAAGAATATTCCTCCAAGAAAAAAAAGGAAGCAGAAATTACTGTACTTAATAGCTGGGGAAGCTGTTAAAGCTAGTTGACACAGTTCTGGTACTGCCGTGTGTGTTTTGGGGGCAACATAAACCATAATTGCTGTGATGGCAGGTAAGAATCCAATTCTTTTTTATGGCTTAGTGTAGTCAGTGAAAGCAGTGGTCCTAAGCTGCATGCTGTTCTTAAATGTAATGCAAATTCTCTTTTGTGACTCCTCAGTACTTCCAGGTTACTTGTAGCTGATCACCAGCAACTGCTTCTGTTAGCTATTAGCTGTTGGGTTTTTGCTAGGAATACTTTCAGTCCTGAATTGAAATGATGACATCCTGAAACAGAAGAGGCTCTTGGAGTATTGTAGGAAGCACATTCTTCCTGGTTCTAGTGCAGGTGTACACGTAGGAGGAGACAGAAGGCAAAGAACCTCACATAGGTGGAGGGGGTGAGGTGGCATCACAGTTAGAGCTGTTGCAGTTAACTCTTCCCAAAGCATGAAAGCAACGTGGCTGGGAACAGGGATTTGTTGGGTTGCTTCTTTGTGTGAGCCAGGGAGTCTTTTGAGGGGCAGATTAATAAGAATATGACACAAGGTAGAGGTGGAATAGATGAAGCAAAGAATCTGGGTGGGAAAAGGGTTGCTTGTACGTGTCTATGGAATTGTTTCAGGGGACTGAGCTGGGGCAAATTCAAGATAATAGATGCAGCCTCCTTGAATTTGGATGGCAGTGCTGAAGCTTCAAAACCTTACAAGCTTTGATGCCACTTCAATTGTAGTGCATAGCTGTGGTACTTGAGCTCAGAAGTGCAAACTGCACAGGATTTTTTTATCTATTTTCTTCAACGTGAGCAGCAAAACATCTTCCAGGAATGTGCCTGGGTGCTACGCTGCTTTGACACGGCTTGCTTTGCATCACCAAACACAGTAGTTAGGTTGCATCGAGTACTTTGTGGAAACATTCATTGTGTTGTCACCCAGAAATGGGATGCTACAGATGTGTGTTGGCCCGGCAGTATCAGTGCTGGTTTTTGGCCTTTGAGAGGTTGGTCCATAACATGTGACCTGTGTAATGAGGGGCCCACATAGATTGGTGACTTCATTAAGTCTGATGCTGTGGTGGTGTGTGACCCAAGGCCCTGAACGTCAGAAAATCAGGCTGTGGCCACCTATTTTATGCAGACTTTGCCTATTAACAAGGTCTCTACACTGTACGTTAGAGACGTGCGCCTCCTTTTCTGGACTAGATAGCGAAAATACCAGTTTTGTAGTTCAGTGAATGAGATTGGTTGGGCTGTTTGTTCTCCAGAGCTGAAAAATGTTGGGAGTGTATTCTCTTGGAGTCCACAGAAATGAAAATGATGAGAGGAAGAGAACGTTGGTTGCAGCCCGCGTGCTGCTGTTATAAAGTAGTTCTCTGATGTCTTTTTCCCTCTGCTGAGACTTATCAGCCTATCGTCCTTTCCTGTTAGGAGCGCATACCTGGCTTGGGATGGTGTGCGCAGGGCAGATTCTTTACCGTAAGAGCGCAGTGAATGCCAGACTTCTTCCTGTACTGCCGTGTTAACCGTGAGTCACAAATTCAGGAAGCAGTGATTGCATCGGAATTGCTACAATGCTTTGCGGAGTCTTTTTACTGGGTAAACTTCACAGCTGCAGTTACAACTTCCAGCCTGTGTTAGCTGAACACATCGTACTGGTGCCCGCCATCAGTTTGATAAAGATGGGATTGCAGTAGGGACTTGCTTTTTTCCTTCTTTTTAATTAAACAAGTCTTTGAAGCAACTTTTCCAACACCGCCATACTTCACTTCTTCCAGTTATTTTCTGTTTTACTTAGCTGAAATGTTTTTTTTTCTTCCAAGCTTGAGGAAGTTTTCTACAAGAATGTCCCGTAATGATTTCATAAACTCTTTTCGTTGTACCTAGCTGCAACAGAGAGTGCTTTTATTCAAAAACCTGCTGGTTTTCTTTTCCAAGAAGTAGTGGGGTTTTTCCTATCTCTTCACTGATGGGAAAGGCTGTAGGACAGTAGCTTGAGGGGCTACTAATGCTGTCATCAGTGAGCCGGGAAAAGGCAGGAGTCCGAAACGGGTAAAAAGTACTTAAAAGGATACCAAAAGAGTAAACGGTACTTAAGCCGTGGATGTTTCTTTTTGCAGGGATGCTCTGGACCAACCGCTTCTTTCTAGCGCTACCTCAAAGTAACTTGCAGATAGAACTCACAGGGAAGGTTGATCAAATGGTGATGATCGCTGTCATTCTGCTGGACACGCAGATACTTGCCTTTCGTTTTGGCTCATTTTTAATACCAATTAACTTCAGTGCCTCGCGTTAATAGACACCGTTTGACTGCATCGGCAAATGTTTCTGAGTCGTGAGTGTCATTAAAGGCCTGTCACCCTATGGAAATCCTTCTAAATAAGAAAAATGGCATTTAAATAAATAAATAAAACAGCGTTTGAACTTATGAGCAAACCTAGCGTAGCTGCCTTTGACGCTGATCTGGAGGAGAAAAATCACGTTATCACGCTACTATGGTTGCCTTAATAGGTTTGGTGTACATGAGGGAGGGAAGTATTATGTGATGTTTGCCTAGCTATTACATGGCCGATGCAGGAGGGGTTTTAGTCAGTTCCCTGAGCACGTATTGTTGCAGAAGTCGGTGATTTCACTGCCCAATGTCTGTTATTAAGGGCACGATTCATGTCCCGTTATCGTTTTTATTCTTTATTTATGTGTTTATTTTCTGGGGCGGCGATCTGTCACGATGCCCATCGTTCCCCTGCCGTGGGGTAGAATTTAGCGTGACGACTGCCTCCCGGACCAACGGGGCCACGAATCCGGCCTAAAACACTGCTTGTGCGTTGGTTGTCGGCGTGGGGGCTGTTGGTTGTCGGTGCGGGGGTATCGGTTGTCGGTGCGGGGCTTTTCTGACGAGCACTGTGGGCTCGGGGCGCCGTCCCACGCCCGGCGCGGTGCTGCGGCACACCAGCGGTCGGCGCCACGGCGCGGGGAGGCTCTGGAGGTGACTCCTAGCCCCGTGCTTACGGTGGCCGGGCCGGGGTTCATTATGGCGGCCGGGTCCTGAGGGCGGGAGCGGGAGGGCGGCGGGACCGGGACGGGACCGGGGCGGGGCGAGGAACGGGAGCGGCAGCGGGAGGGGGGGGCGCGCGTTCCCGTGAGGGGAGGGGGCGCGCGAGGGAGGGAGGGGGAGGGTGTGAGAAACACTCCGTAGCCAATAACTTGGGCTCAGGCGAGGAGCTCGGCGAAGCAGGAATTTATTCGCGATCGCAGTGGCGGGCGTCCCGTCCGTGCGAGGACTACCGCACACCAAATTTCCCTGGTGTATTGCCAAGCACTTCCCCGTGCAAGGGCTTACCATACACCACATTTCCCGAGACTCTTCCTTTCTCTCCCTTATCTCACGCTTCGTCCGTCTCCGGCCGCGCCCCTCGCGGAGCTGCGGAACCGCGGATCAGGACTCCACACTCGCTCCGTACAAAAGTACGTCTCAATCACACGGCACACAGAGTCTCACCCGACCCCCAAGGCAATACTTCCTATTTCTTACCTTGGTCTGTGCACAGAGTTACCGGATCAATTCTCAAAGCCGGAGTGCCTGCCTTCTTCCCTTCCCCACTCCTTCACGGATCCTGCCTCTTTCATCAGTCTCGGGCCCTCTGTCAGCTCTCCGCAGAACCGCCGCCGTCGATGCACAGGACCGCTGAAATCAGCGGGGCATGCCTTCCTGCTGCTGCGGCGGTGGGGCTCCCCAGTAGGCGACTGGCTCCCGGACGAGCCCCCAAATTGTGAGAAACACTCCGTAGCCAATAACTTGGGCTCAGGCGAGGAGCTCAGCGAAGCAGGAATTTATTCGCGATCGCAGTGGCGGGCGTCCCACGAGCAGGAGCGCCCCTGCTGGTTCCAAAACCCAGTTTATATACTTTTTGATGACGGGACCCTCCCCTGTTTCCCCACTGAGGGGGTGATCCAGGCTCACAATCTGTCTGATGCTTCCCAGACAATGCATGGCCTTCAGTTGCCGGCCTGTTAAATTTCGAATTTCTTTCGACTTTTTTACTGGTTGAAGCGGTAATGGTTCTTCACTTACCTGACTTGACTCAACACCGTGATTTTCCCCGAATTGTTCTACGGAGTCTGGTTGTCTGCATTTTACAAGGTCGCCTGCTAAGCGTTCTTATCGCTGCAAGCACACCTCGATACCCCATTCCTTACCTTTAAACAACGTAACTCTGCAAAAACAACATTTTTATTCCCACGAGGGGCAGGGCAGGCCCCGCGGCGCGTGGCGGCGGGGGGCGGGGGGGCCCCGTGACGGCACCGAACGCGGGGGGGGGGCGGTATGGCCTCGGGCGGCGCGACCGGTAGCGGCGCGACCGGCAGCGGCATGGCCGGCGGTGGCAGGGCCGGTGGCGGCGGGGCGCCGGGCGGCAGCCCAGGAGCCCGATCAGGAGGAGGAGGAGCAGGAGGAGGAGGAGGAGGAGGAGGAGGAGGAGGAGGAGCGGCCGGCGGCAAGGTGAAGAGGCGGCGCCACCGTTTGGGCGCCGCGAAGCCCCCCTGTGCCAGGAGCAAGCGGGTGAGGAGCGGCCCCCCCACAGCGGGCCCTTCCCCCTCAGCCCGCCAGTTACCCCCTTACTTACCCCCTTACCTTACCCGCCCCTTTATCCCCTTAGTTACCCCCTACCCACCTCCTTACCCCCTTAGTTACCCCCTCGACCGCTTAGTTACCCCCTTAGTTACCCCCTCAACGGCTTAGTTACCCCCTTAGTTACCCCCTCAGCCCCTTCCTAACCCCCTCAGTTACCCCCTCAGCCCCTTCCTAACCCCCTCAGTTACCCCCTCAGCCCCTTACTTACCCCCTTACCCCTCTACCCAGCCCATTACCCCCCTCCTCCCCCTCCCCTTCACCCCCAGCCCGCTGCCCTCAGGACCCCCAGTGCCACCCCCAGGGCTTTCCCCGCTCCCTGCACCCCTCCTCAGCCCATCATCAATTCTCTGAACGTTACCTGCCAGGCTTTGCTTCTCGTTTGTGCTGTAGGGTACAGCAGGTTGACGGTGAAAGCGGTCCGTCAATTCGGGGTGTGAAAATCCCCGTGCTGGAGGGGGGACGCGCCGAGATCCCTCCCAGCAGCTCTTTGCTAAGAAATGTCAGGACGCCCAGAGAGATGCTCTGGAGATGCCCTCTGCACATGTTTGTTCAGCCAAAACCTCTCCGCTATTAAATGAGCAACGTAGCTGAGGGGATTGATTATCATATGCAAAACCAAGGGAGCGCTACGCATGGATAGCTGCTCAATTAGGTTTTTATCACTTGCAGAAATGCCAAGTCCCTTATACCACATATTGACAATCAATCTTGTCCATCTAAAGCTGGCCTGGAAGGGCAATGCAAACATTCCCCACGCTTACAGAGCAACCGTTGAAACCTCTGGCTTGAACAGTGCATTAATGTTGAAAGTGCCATAGCTTGCGTGTGCCGACACTGTGTAGCTAACTGATAAACCTTACACGTGGATTGAAAATAATCAGTGGAGATGGTTTTCTAACTTTTCCATTGTCTGTTATCTCTGCGTGTTTTCCAGTAGGTTTATTTAAAGAGTGTGCCAGAGCAAACACGTGCGTGGGGATATCTGGGGGATTCTGCACAGAGAATGGCTGCTGCACATCCAGCGCAGATCAAATTAACAGTAACTTATCGGGGAAGAATTTTAATGATTTGATAAATAGACAAACTGATAGGTGTTACATGTGTGCATTTATTATAGCAGTTAGCTTTGTAACCAGACGAATCGTGCAAATGTTCATAACGTAAAAGGACGAGCTTTGAGCAGATAGCTTGCTTAGAGCATTTGTCAATTAATTTCAGTTTATCTTCAATATCATGTCCACTCTGCAGAAGGTTCTGTGGCTTAATGTTAATTGTCTCTCAGTGATGCAGTTGGGGAGGCACGAAAGCGACCGATGCGATTTTGTGAGGTTATACCTCTGGTTCTGATCCCTACCCCGCTGTTTTTCTCATCCTTCCCCCTACAACTTTAGTCGATAAGTCGATTCTTAGAAATACTTAAATAGATGTGTTTTGTGTGCTTGTGATCGTAATTACAGCCCACCAAACCCTCTGTCTCTTACCATTAAGCTCTGAAGGTGCCTGGGCACTGTAGACAGTATAGTTAGCAGCTTCAAAGTTCCTGGGAACTAGTCCTGGATCTAATTTACCTTTTTTTTTTCCCCCTGCCTGCAGGAGGGATGATTAGCAGGATGCCTAGCTCATGATTGTCAGCTTTCTGGATATTAATTTTTATTATTAATTTTTATTATTAATTTATTCATTTATATTAATTTATCTTTTATTTAACCGTAGTTCCTGGGGCTTTCGGTCAGGTGGGAATTCTCCGATCGTACCCGATGTATGCCGCAGAGTCAGTCTTCTACAAAATACAGCAACAGCTTTAGAAGGCTCTTGCAAGAGGAGGTGCTGGTGCTATAGCTATAGCTGTGTTTCTTCCAGGACATCTTCTGGGTTAGCCTGACTGTTGAGAGCAGAACTGTTTTTTGTGCGTATAGTCACTGCAATTCAGCATTACTAAAATTGAAAATATTTAGATTCACTGATTTTAATGGGTAGTATGGTCCTGACTGTCGCAGTAGATAATTGCTGAACTTCTGGTTTAGTTGGTTTTCACGGGAGGGTGCGAAGAGGAAGAGTCCTGGAACAAGTCTGTAGGTCAGGAGCTGTTCAGGCGTAGAGTTTCCTGATAGCCTTGCAGATTGACGACCTGCTGGTGAATTTTGGCAGAGGTTTCAAAACTTTGAACCTTGCCAAGGTCACTTGGAAGTGCAGAAAGTGATAGGTAGTTGTAAATCAATCTTAGGTGAATTTTAGGTTTACCAGAAGTGTAGCGATCCTATGCCAGGGATCAACCTCGTCGTCGTCTTCTGAATATTTGCTGTATAATATCTGTCTTCAAGGTCCGTGGAAGGTGGTATCGCAGCATATGCTGTTGACTGCGTTTCTGTAATTAAACAAGTGTTTTTTCTTTCAAGCAGGGAATAATTAGCAGAATGACAGAAACGGTGAAAAATATTGTACCGGCCTGGCTGCAGAAGTATTTCAATAAGCGTGAGGAGGAGTGTGTAGACAGAAATGAATCTGCAAACCAGGAGGAGACTCCGGTAAACTATCACCACGATTATTCAGATGAAGATACCATAATCGATGAGAGATTCACGCCTGAACCAGCAGGAATTAGTAGACGAGGTATGTGAAAAATCATTTGGAATTCTGGCCATCTGTATTTATTCACAGATTTCTAGTTTTGAATCTGAATTTCAAAAGGAAATTGGAATGAGGGTTTTGACAGAATGAAAAAAAAAACAAAAAAAGTCAAAACAACTGTTTGTGAAACTGTCTTAGCTTTAAACTGTATACACAGTTACGAAGCATACATCTTATGCTCTTGGAAGGCATCAGTTAACTTTAGGTACTCTATTAGCCAGGTGCTAAATGCTGAAAATAAGTCATTTGCAAGTGTGCTGGGTTGCATTTTCCATCTTTTAAAAGATATGGAATGAAAATCTGTCTAATTGCCTAAGGCAATTAAAAAAATTAATTTGTTTTGCAGTCTTCGAAACAAAAGACTAGATGCTAGAATGGCAGAGGAAAATTCCGTCTCGTGTCCCGACTTTGTTTGTTTTGTTTTGTTTTTTTTTTTGTTTTGGGCTTTGATCAATTTAGTAAAGTTCCTCGTTAACTTGATGGTGAACTGGGGAACTTGTGCACGGATGTGGTTTATGAGATTATTATCCTTAAAATATTCAATAACTTTAAGGTCTACGCGGGGGGAGGGGGTGTCTTTGAGAAGGTATTTGGACCGTTGGCAACGAGGTTTGCAACTCCTTTACCTCATGAAAGATTAATTTGTCTTATATCCAGTGCCTCTCACTGTTCCTGTAGTCCTGTTGTATAAATTTGCATCTATTCTTATTTGAGTTTCTCTTAAATTAGCTGTTTTGGGGAAGTCAGCTTTTAATAAGTAAAGAAGTTTTGTCTGAGCGTGCGTAGGTAACCATAGATAATGTGGAAAGTCAGTTGCTTCTGTTGTTGGCAGAATCAAAAAATAAGGAGGAAATATCTTTGCCTCCAATCTCATCTAATTGTAAACAAGGAGATTGATGGCTTTCTGTGTAGCTGTAGCTTGGGAATGAGTTTGGAGAAAAGAATAGAGAAGGTCTTCGTGACTGAGGAACACATGTTGGCTTTCCTATGTAACTGCGTGAAAGGAGCTTTCAGTAAGAACAGCTGCACTGCAAGCTTGCTAACTCCAGGAGATCAGGAGCAGGTGGACACCCTGGAACCTTTTGCAGCTTATGTTGCTGTCCGTGGGTGTCGCTTACTATGCTTAAGAATAAGATTTTTTTTTTTAATTATTACTACATTTTGAAACCAATGTGTTTCTTCAGTTCTGAGGTATCAGTGTGCTGGAGCCTATATTGGGTGGCCTTCCGCCTGAATACCTTTCTGTATCTCAAACGGTGCTGTCCTAAAAATCTGCTCATGGTTTGGAGAGCTAATTAGTGGTACTGCAGTGGTTATGAAGATTGAACTAACTAGTTTAAGCTTCAGTTCAAGTATCAAGAGGATAGTGGCTCAAAGTCATTTGAATTGCCCAGATTCCTGGGAGAGACAGTAGGCTTTCATCAGGCAAAATACCCATGAATAGTTCCATTCATTTAGCAAGATAGACTTCAAGGCCACCTATTCCAGGCCACTAGCATTGTTTGCAGACCCTTTGCTTCAAGAGGGAAAAATGCTCGTCTGGTTACTTGGGTCAACATCCTTGTCCCTTGGGTCAAAATCCCAATAGTTAATGGGTAGGAGATGATGTTTTGCCTCTAACGTGAGCTGATATGGAAGAACTTGGGAAAAAAGTACTGCAAACGTTCATTTTCATGTTGTGTATTCAGATTAATGTAACCTTTGTTCCAATATTATGGAAGCTGCAGTGTTATCTGTAATTTACCGTGTAATCTCAAATTTTGTAAAGCTTATTGCAAGCTGTACATGGGAGAAGGAGTATATATGTTTGATTTAGTGAACGGCCAAGTCAGCGTTAGAGCATTTGAGCACGGGGTCAGAATGTGGTGTTGTAAAACCTCATAGTTAACTACTTCTGGATGCAACATTAATACTGTGTATCGCAAGCAGTGTTGTTGTTGTAGCCAGACAGTTAGATGCAACCGTATCTGGGTGAGGAAGAAGTTAAATTTGGCTTCTCTCTTTTTGCGCTTAGAACTTGGCAATAGCATGGCTGTCGATAGGAAACAGGTTTTGGCTTCTGTGAGCTTGTCTATAGCAAAGCTAATTATCTCCCTGTTCTTGTCTAGAACCATCCACAAGTAGATCAGCACTGAACTTCCCAGTTGTGTTAACAAGGCCCTCTCTTCATCGGAGCCGTCTGAATTATACCATGCTGGATTCTCCTGTCCCACCTTGTCAGCCCTCGACATCTTCTGTATTTGGCATTGGCAGTCCTAGGCTGTCCTTGATAAAAGAAATAGAAGATTCTACCTCTCAACAAGACGATGATAACATCTCAACAACCAGTGATTCCTCCTCTAGAGCATCTGATGAAGGTGATTTTTGTGTTCTCTGTTTAATTGACTTTTTTTTTAATGTGAAGTACCTTGCGTTCTTTAATATTCCACATCACCTTAGTAAATAAAATAGGTGAATGTCAACTTTGGATGCGAGAATTAAATTGAATTTTTAGTGTTTTAGAAGTATATAATCCTATCACCTTTTTAATAGAAGCGTGCTTTGGAATACGTTTATGATACCCTGATGTTAGAAAGAGTCAATGCTGAAATATACACATTCAGCTAGGTTATATGTAAATTTTGAACTGGGACGGTAGGAAATCAGGCTGACTTGCCGTAGCTTGACAACTAGGCTGATTGTCTAGAAGGAAGAGTGACTCAGAATATCTAACAGACAGCTGGTTAAATGTGAATAAGTGCAGGTGACAAATAGGAACACGAGATGTTTTCCTGTGTTTCAGCAAGAGAAGATAAAGAAACTACTCTGTCATAAGCTATAGGCTGTTTTTTGACCTTTCTTGGTAGAAGGCTTCAGCTGTCAATACTTTCATGTCTTTTGCCAAATTCATTGAGGAAAGCACACCATTTTAAAATAAAAAATAAGCATCGTGTCGATGTAGGTTGGTACGTAGGTCTTCTCGCTGAAAGGGCGAACAGCAGGTTTGCAGCTTTTTCTAGTCCCCCATATAGACAGGGACTGACGTGTGCTCAGCAGGTTTTCCAGAGAACTTTTGTACAGCTGAGAGTAGAGTTGCTGGGCTTTAGCAATATAACCTGAGTGCACTAGAACTTTCTGGTGTGTCTTCGTAAAACATACATGGGCAGAAGATCGTTAACTCTTAGAGCAGCCTTTGGGGAATCTTCCAGGTTTAAAACCTGTGCGATTATGATCTGTGCTGGCCTCCAGCCTTTTACCAACACAGAAAAAAGCTTTGTCCGTACAAATGCACTGATGTTTATGCGGTCCTCTTTTATCTTAGCCTGAAGGAAAAAAAAATCTGCATTGGAAGCACAGTATTAACTTGGTAAGATTGGTGAAAACTACTTGCAGCTCTGTGAACAGTTTTCAAGTTTGTAGGTGATACTTGGTTTTCAGTCTGTACGTGAAGTTGATCTATTTAAAGAAGCTGAAGTCATGCTTATTTTTCTGTATTGAAGAACTTGAATTAGTGTGATCTTTATTGTTAAAGTTCTGTACGTACGAGAGGCATTTACATCTAGCATACGTCATTTTGGCAGATGTTGCAGTTTTAAAAAATACTTCATCGTCACTGCTCTGGCCCACACAAGATGAAAGAACTCATTCCCTCTCGCAGCATTCTGCAGCTAGCTCTAAGAAACCTGCATTCAGTTTATTTGTTTTTGGAGGACTGTGTCCTGTAAGTACTGCACAGTATTTCTTTTAATCAGTTTGAATGTGTACCTGCTTTTCTATCCACTTCTCATACTGTGTTTCCGTAGGTACGTGGAAGCACGTCTGTTTTTAAGCAAAACCAGCTTGGGTTTTCTCCATTTTACCCCGGAAAGACGGCCTATGCCGGTGGTGCAGCTGTAAGATCAAGGCAGCCAAAGACGGAACCTTATCAGGTATGAGAAAAGTAGTGTAGTGGGAAATAGTGATGGAAATAAAAAAAGCAGCACTGCCAAAGGAGCTTTGAGCAGGGAGCTGAATATGTGGTAACAGTTGCTCTTCTGCCCTCTTGGTCTACAAAAATAGACGTCTGAGATTGATTTCTGTTTAAATTCTTTAATGACAGTTTTTACCACAGGTAATACTTGTCAGAAAGAACAAGAATGACAGTTTGGGCTAGTTGTTGGTAGTTGGGGTTTCCTCTGTTGTTAGGTCTTTCAAAAAATTCCATTCAAGTGCCATTGTCTGCCTCTGACTACATTACGTTAAAATAACTTGATGCAAAAAAACCAATGACAGCATAACTTTGAAAACTTGTGTTTATGGTAGCAAAAGCTACAGTAGTCAAACCTGGCTAATATTTATCTGTGGATCTTCTTTTCCAAGCATGCCTACATTCATGCTATGGATATGTTGTATAAACCTGCAGTCTTTGAAAATATCTAAAATCAACTTTGCTGATCCTTTGTTCTTCTGGTACACAGAGGCATGCAGGACTAAATGCAGTCCCAAGATAAGCAGTAACATGCTTTCTGTTTTGAACGATTCATATAGTTCTTGGAGAGAGTTATTTGCCCCCAAGAGTTCTTGGAAATAGCAAATAAAAACTGCTGACAACTCTGATTAGCTAGAGCTGAATCGAAAAGGAAAGTCAAATCAGGTTTGGTAGGAATGTATTTAAATGAAAGTGACTTTTATCGATAAATCAAAAGGAATTTGAAGAAAATGAAAACGCGGGTTTGCTGGCTCTGTTCTGACAGTCCATTTGTGCAACGGAAAAAGGGCAGTACAAGTACCTCACTTACGGGAAACCTTGAAACCTTGTGGTGCAAAGCTGGGAACCCTCTTTGGTCGGCTATTTTTGTTTTTTACAATATTACTGCATTATGGTAAAAAGAGGAACCAAAATACTAGGCTTTTAAAGGAGAGAGTAGCTTGCTTCTTGCTGCTTGCTGTGAATGACAGCAAGGTACTAGAGAGTCCAGCGAAGGGCCACCAAGAAGATCAAGGGACTGGGAGCACCTCTCCTCTGAGGAGAGGCAGGGACTGCTGGGCCTGTTTAGCATGGAGGAGAGGAGGTTTGGGGGGATCTTATTGGTGTATATAAATACCTGAATGGATGGTGCAAAGAGCATAGAGAGCCATTGTGTTTTCAGCGGTGCCCAGTGCCAGGTCAAGAGGCAACAGGCACAAACTGAAACGTGAGGCTCTGTCTGAGCATCAGGAAATGCTTTTGCACTGTGCGGGTGATGGAGCCCTGGCACGGGTTGCCCAGAGAGGCTGTGGAGTCTCCCTCTTTGGAGGTCTTCAAGAGCTGACTTGACATGTTCCTGGGCAACCTGCTCGGGGTGGCCCTGCTCGAGCGGGGGGGTAGACCAGGCGATCTCTAGAGGTCATTTCCAACCTTAACCATTCTGTGGTTCTGTGAGTCTCACTTGTGTTTTTACATGCTGCGTGGTCTGCTTCCTGTCTTCACATCGTGTGATAAGCACAGTGTGGTTATATGAGGGGTTTAACCTGGGAAGAAAAAAAGTCACACCAAAGGAAGTTTTCGACTGATATTTGAAGTTGGGTGGTGCAAATAAACAGTTTACTTTTTCAGTGTAATGTTTAGATCTGTTACAGTTTAAATCAGATCTTTATCTTTTAAGACAAAGATTTGCAGCCAACTTTAATCTTGGGGGAAGGGAGGAAGCAAGAGAGAAGTAAAACTAGTTCCTGGTTATGATTGTATACACTGATTTTAAGATGGTACACTTAGACCATCGTGAAACTCTGAGGTCTGTGTTGTTACTGAAAATGCTTTCTGTACCACAAGCCTTTTCTTGAGTTCTGTTTCCCTGATTACTGCTTCGGAGGCCTTAGCAGTCCTAGCATCATCCGTCTTGACCTTTTACAAGTACGGAGTTCTTTTATTGCTCGTGCAACAAGCACGTGCAAGATGCACTGAGGCCCAAGGTAAACTTCATTAAACTCCGAATGTATTCTCTTCTTTATGGCTTGAACTCCCAGTGACTGCATTTTTCTCTGTCATCAGAATATATTGATTGTATCATCAGTGTAGCCTTGGGACGTAAAATACATGCCTCTTTAGCTCAGAATTGACCATTGTAACACTTAAAATGCTAATTTTTCAGGCACAAAGGAGAGCGAAAGCTAGACAAGAAACTGTGTGGTCCCGCGCTACGTTAAGTACCTCAGCACGGCGCATCTTGGAGGCAATGGAGAAGCTGTCAAGCCCTTTGTTGGTAAATAGCACTTCTTTTAATCTGTTTTTGCTTCATGTGTTTATAAAACTTAGTAAATGTGCCATCAAAGGATAAAGATAAAACTATTCTTCCTTACGTTGTGGCCGGTTTAATTTATTGCGCTGTTTTTTCAACAGGATGCTAAAAGAATGGCATCTGTTTTGCTGCTGTGTTGTGTAAGTTGACCATGAACCCCCACATTTTTGTTGCAGGGAACCCTCTCTCTCAGGAGAAAAAAATTGCCCTCTAATAGTTATGCTTTGTTTTTTCCTCAGCCTCCGGACATAGATAAACCGGATATTACTGACTTCCAGTCCAAACGAAGAAAGGTAAGAACCAATAATGTCTTTAGCTGAGGTAGATAACTTTTTCAATGCTTTATCACTATTAGAAAAATTTTCTCAAACCTCAGTGACAACATAGACATCAAATCAAGTTAATATTGGCATGTATCCACAGTAGATGATGGGCTGTGAAGATTACTCAGGTTAAGAATTATGTTATCTTTGTAAGTTGAGAGCACCAACTCTAGAACACACCAAGTCGTTTTATCTTGTCCCCCAACTTGGGGTGAAGCTGCATATTAAAATTCCTGTTGAGGCAAGTTTGCTCTTGAAGAAATGATCACAAATAGAAAAATACTGACTGAGTGGTCATATAGACTTTGTACAGACTTCCGTGTTCATTCGGGCACAGAAAACTAGTTTTTGTGCTTTTTATCACCATTCAAAGTAAAGAGGAGGAAAATTGTTAATTTCCGACGCTATAAATCTTACGCTCCTAAATTCCTATTTGGAGGTAGCACAGAACTGGTGAGAATGCTGTGGTAAAGCATGATTTCCTTTCATTTTCTTTAAAAAATGAAAACTAGTCATCTTTTTTTGATGACTTTAGTTAGGGGTATCATTAAATTGCAAAACTGTACCAGGCACAATAGCTCTTGGTGTATTAAATGCCTAACTGGGGGAATTAATATTTTTCATTTTTACCTTTAAAACCAGCGATGAACCATCGTTGGAGTCTGATAAATTTTCCATAAAATTAAATGGGCATCTCTTTCTGCGAAAACATCTGTGTTTCCAGTATCAGTCTGAGTGTACAAATGACCACTTGTTAAGTGTATGGGCTTCTTAGGCTGGAAATCAAAGTGGACAGTAATACTGGTTGCTTATTGCTTTTAACTCTTTCAATCTCTGTATTGTTTAGCCAGCACAATCTCCATTTGGTAAAGTTCTAAAATGAATGTAGCAGCAACTGCTTAGTTTTTAGGGGGGTAGAGGTTTTTTTTTTTCTTTTTCTTTTCCGACGCTATAAATCTTACGCTCCTAAATTCCTATTTGGAGGTAGCACAGAACTGGTGAGAATGGTGTGGTAAAGCATGATTTCCTTTCATTTTCTTTAAAAAATGAAAACTAGTCATCTTTTTTTGACGACTTTAGTTAGGGGTATCCTTGGGCTTATTAAATTACAAAACCCTTAAATGACCACTTGAAGATCAGGTGACTGAAGGAAATAACAAGATGTGCAAACTTTTCATCTTCTGTTCTAATGAGAAAAGGGACAGTGTCTCAAGAAGTTTCTGTGCTAATTCCTTGATTGGATGGATGTATAATTAAGTTTACAATCACTTCAGAGTTTACAAACATCTCAGATTTCCTGGACCATCTTTTCACCATCTGCCAAATTACAAGGGCATGGAGAAGTGAAGTATATCATAAATATTATCCAAATAACTAAAACCAAATCTGGTGTGAATTCTCAGTTATATTATAGCAATACACCTGTGATAAGGCATTAAGAAAGATCTGCCAGATTTGCAACAGAGAGCCTGAAATTGTCAGCCACTAAATGAATGTTGCACGCAGCTGTCAGTGGGTGAAAGGAGATAGATTGTCTATTCATAATACTAGAATTCATAATGGTGGCGGGAGAAGGGTAGCCCGTGATGAGAAGCAATTATTTGCTGAGGAGACGATCGTGTGTTTTCCTGCTAAAGTGAACATGCGGTTGACGGAACACTTGTGCACTCGGGCTAAACTTCTGCAGTGGGTAGCAGTGATGTGGTATTTTTCTTATTTCAAGGAACTGTACCAGGCAGAATAGCTCTTGGTGTATTGAATGCCTAACTGGGGGAATTAATATTTTTCTTTTTTACCTTTAAAACCAGCAATGAACCGTCGTTCACTCGAAGTAGATTTGTGAACTTACATAAAACATGTCTTATTCAAGGTTTCAAACTGAATGTAATATTTTTTAGAAAGATGTATTTTTATATACTTTAGAGAGAGTGTGAATCCTATTACTAAGAGCTGGGAGATACTGTGAAATTAAAGCTGCAGCGTAAACAAAAATTTCCTGTTGGTATTGATTTGAACAATAGCATGCTTCCTAAGACTGTATTTTCTGATCCTTAAGACCGCAGGCGGAGCCATCGGTAAATCTTGTAGCCTTTAGGGTTTGTTTTCTGTCTGACAGTTCAGTTAAGTCAGTTTTGCAGAACACGCAGTGGTCTGTGTTAAAAATTAACTCTGGTCTGTGAAAATGCTTTGAAAAGGGAAGTCAAACCCACTACTTGAAGTGCATCTAATGTACATGTAAAGCATTGGATCATATTTTAATGAATGAGATTATTGTAAGACTGACAAGTTGGTTTTTTTGAGTGTGTTCTATTGTTTGTGTAACTTTGAAGAGGGAAAATGTAGGGAATGTGAAGCCCAGAAGCCTGTATAATTAGTTGCTTAACACTTCAAATGTTAAATTAATGAATTAAGCTACTAAAAAAAAAAAATCACAGTGTGGGCAGAGGAAAAGATAGGAGCATATTCTAGGAACATGGGTTATTTTAATTATGGTAGCATGAATTATTTTGTCTATGAAGCTAACTGCCAAATTTTGAAATGGAATTCAGTCAGACTTTGGCTACTTATATATAGCTTTATGGATTTCGTTACTGGTTTTCTGGTGATTTCCCTCTACAAGTTGAACGGTCTTCAGAATTTTCAAATTGTATTCACTGAGTGCCAAGACCGATGGGGGGAGGTTTATAGTTCTGTAATTTGTTTTCATCAATAAATATTGGAATTAATTTGGGTGGACGTAAGGATAAATTGATTGCTGTTTCCCTTTCAAAGCTGGAATCCCAGAATGCATTCCAGCCTCCACCTGTTAAGAGACTTGTGACACCAACGGTAAACCGTCAACCGATGCGTTATACGCGGTATTCTGAACCATCACCGACTTCAACTACTCAGTCCAGCAAAATTTGCCAGAGAGTAGACACAAAGTACCAAGTGAGTACATTTTTGAGTCCTTATGTGCCTGTTTTTTTTTTCCAGTCTTGGAATGTTTCTCAAACCAATTGTTATCCTATCTTTGCAAAAAGTACTGATAGTATGTTTGAGGCGAGCTTTAAGGCAGTGGGAACCATTGTGAAATAGATTGAGCTTTTATGGATTTAATTCTGTTTTTGGAACACTCAGTGTCTTGTGGTTGTTTTCACGATGTCATGATGTGCTATTGAGTCATCCTGTTCTCAGTGAAAGAATATTAAAAGACAGAAATGTTTTCCTTTTATATTCTCATGTACACAAAGCTGTCACTGATGAAACATGCTCGTGTTCTGTGTAAACTATTCCAGGTGAGCTATGTGCTCCAAGTGAGAGTTCTGACAATGTGCTGAGTTATCGGTTTTGATTGCTTTGGAGTAGATGGAGTCTGATAAATTTTCCATAAAATTAAATGGGCATCTCTTTCTGCGAAAACATCTGTGTTTCCAGTATCAGTCTGAGTGTACAAATGACCACGTGTTAAGTGTATGGGCTTCTTAGGCTGGAAATCAAAGTGGACAGTAATACTGGTTGCTTATTGCTTTTAACTCTTTCAATCTCTGTATTGTTTAGCCAGCACAATCTCCATTTGGTAAAGTTCTAAAATGAATGTAGCAGCAACTGCTTAGTTTTTAGGGGGGTAGAGGTTTTTTTTTTCCTTGTTTGTTCATAAATGACAGAAAACAGAAAAGTATGTCCCTTTTACGGGGTTGGTAAACACAAGTTTTGATGAAAACTCTCCCCCCCACACACAATTTTTGTCATTTTGTTTAAAATAATTACTTTCTTTGTTAGAGGATTTGACAAATTTGATTTAGTGTTCTATCAGTTTGTCCTCAATGCTGAGTGAACCAGTGTGCTTACTTTAGCCCCAAAATTTAACTGAACTGTACCCACAATGCTGAATTAGGGAACAACGTTAAGTAGGTGAGGTGTATTCAGTGCTATAAAATTAAAAATAAATAAATAAAATAAAAACCACAAAAAACCACATGAAGTGGTTGTTGGTACTTTGTGTATTCTGTACATATTCAGCTAAGTCTTGAACTAAACTTAACTTGCAGGGGATGAGAGAGAAGACTTTGCCTGCAGAACAGCGAGCAGAACCATCTGAAAGGTATGACATCTATTAATTTAAAACTTACTTGAAGGAAGAAAGACATCTCCTTTTTCAGTATGGTCTGCACCTGAAAGGTGGTGACAGTTCTCAGTAAAAGGAATGGGAAATCCAATGAAAATTTTGTATTTTGAGGCAGCTGCAAAGTCTGGATTGTGTTTGAAGATCAATATAACTTTGAGAAAATTGTTGTTTTTATGAAAGGAAGGAAGATGAGCAAGAATAAAAGTACTGATACACCACTTTTTATCCCAAGTTTATCTTCTGAGTAGGATACGAAGATGGGAAACGAGGCACGTTATAATGCTGTATCCACAGAAAGGATCTTTGCTATTGGAGGCCTAATTTTTTCCTTCTACAGGAAATATGGCTCATTTTGTAGTTTAACTAAATCTGTAGCGTTACAAATTTTGCTTTGACAGATATTTCATGGTTTATAACTCAGTTTACTTATAACAAAATAATTTGTCCCTCCTAATGTTCCCTAGGGGAAAAGCTATTAGTTTTAGCTATTTAATTGCTTGCAGTTTGAAAGCTCTGTCCTAATGGGATGATTCTTTCTGAAGCATTCTTTAGAAGGTGAAGTAGGGGAAGTGAGTTACAGTTCAGGAGGATGTTTATTGATGTGTTTTTTTCTTTATTTTTTAAGCAAAAACATGGAGGAAGATTTATGATTTATTATTCTTTTTTTTAATACTCCTTTCATGATGAAGTTAATTGTCTGCTTTGAGTTCACATGAAGACCATGTGTTCTTTAGGATCATTTGAGGCCAAATGCTAACTCATCTCTAAAATAAAAAAAATCCAGCAGAATTAATTGAATTTCTTCTTGAGGAGACTGCTTTGTGTTATACTGCTTTCTTGGTTTAGGTCAAATGAGTTATCCTCCAGATAATATTGATGGCTTTTCCTTCTGGGCAAATGGTGTTTTGGGTAATAATGCTTGAGTTAAGGGACTTTGCACTCGGTTTTTAGGGGGGCCGCTCTTTTCAAAGAACAGTAGCAGGGAATTTTGTTGACTCTATGCTCATCTGCCAAGCAATTCTTAGGTGACCATGGGCATTCTTTGGCTTGCAGAAAGAACTCAACACTTTGTTTTGGCATCTAAAAGTTGGACTTCACAACAACCACCTTTTTAGGGGTGGAAGCGACTGGCTTTAAGGTTCTGGTACAGGTGCAATCAGGTGCTGGGTTGTAATTATGTTTTTTTCAAACTGTTCTAAATTGTCTTTGCTAGAACTCCTTTCTACTTCTCCATTTAGGAAGGAGATACAGCAAACTCATACTGCTTTTGATTTCGTTCACAAAGTTTATTGCAGTGCCCTACCTTTTGTTTGTAGAGTAGGTAGTGGTGGTAGTGTTTTTTGTGATGCTGGTCTCTGTTGGGTGCCATGTTCTGGAGCAGGAGCACCACACTGATCTGCTGGCAAGAGTCCCTTTGGACAGTTGAGTTGGAATACTCAGTAAATCTCTGGCCCACCAATGCTATATATCTATGCGTGTGTGTGTATATATATATATATTTTATATCCTGAGTCCAATTGTAGATTAGACTTGCTTGAAGGCTGACAACTGTCTTTGCCCCCTTGAAGCTCACAGGTGTTAACAGAAAGAGGAATATGGGCTATTATGGGCAAGCGATAGTTGTCTGAATGAAGATCTATTTTGACGTAAGACTTTTTTTCAGAATTCTAATGGATTGACAGTTTGGATTAGAGAAAAGTCTGAGCATCTGCCTTAGGGATCTGTCTTCCTCTATGCAGTTACAGTGCTAAGCAGGCTGTTGTCAAGTATTTGACAAGTTTAGACCAGTTCTCCTCCTCAGTATTGTGGGAGTTTGACCTGGTGTCTTCCAGTGCGATCTAATGCACTTCTGTACTGACTGACTGATTGGCTGCAAGATAAGCTTTGATGTCACGGTTTTTCCAGGCATACTTCATTTTCTTGCCATAGTACTTTTGTTAGAGTTATTCCCTATTCCACTTCTGGTTTGGGTTATTTTTTCCCCATTTGCTCTTGGATTAGGATATCTTTCTGGTTTTGAGCTAGGCTTTTTTAAGTACCAGAAAAACGCCTTTGTATGCCTTACAAAAGGGATCTGTATTCATGTCTGAAAAGACTTCTGGAATGTTGGCATACCCAAACACCTCTGCTGTTCCTGCTGATGGCCACATGAAAGCCAGAGCTGCTTCTGAAGCTTAGGCCATATTACCTTGCCACACAAGTCTAAGGCATCCCTATTCTATCAGAGCTGTTGGCAGTGTTTCCCATGTGTATGTGTGCATATGTGCACTCTTTCTGTATTTTTGTGAGCTGTTCTTTTATATCCCTGCAAAAGATACACGTGCATCGCAGAATCAGAGAACCAGTCCTATTTAAAGGAAGCACTGGAAAATAACAATCTAAATCAGCTCTTCTATTTCAGGTCTTCTGGCTTAGTCATTGTTCCCATGTGAACGGTGCACTTATGTATGTCCTTTTCATTGCTGCTGTTAATAAAGTTTTTCCTATTTAGAACATCAAGTATTTACCAGCGTTTAGCAACTTGTGAGACAGCTTTAGTTTTTTTCTGATCAGCAGGTTTCAATTCTAGGACTAATAACAGCTCTAATATCTTGAAAAAAAAATTTGGCTGGTAATTTTTTTTTCTCTTGTTTCCCCCAACTTCTGTACTGTCGTGTGCTAGCAATGTGACCAGCTACAAATTCAGTACTGCTGCGTCCAGTGGTCTGTCTTCAGGAGTGAGTAGCGGAGGCGGCAAAATGAGAAGGGAAAGAGGAATACACTATTTATCAAGAGCTGTACAAGAACAGGTAAGTGACTCTTAAATTAATTGCTGTCACTGAGCTTACTGAAGTAACTAGCTAAGTGTGTCAGTTTTATTGCATCATAGTAAATTATAACAATACCGCTTTATTTTTGCATTGTTTTTGTTTTCTTGTGGGTTTCAGAGCAGGCTCCAATTGATTTCCTGTGTTTGAATACCTGAACTTTGCTTATGTAATTTTGAAATTTTTAATTCTCTTACCTTGGAGATTCTTCAAACTATAACATTTCTCGTTAGCAATTGAATGAATGAGTCCTAAGAGGAGAAGTAATGTTTTGGTGAAGGTTTGTATAGTTTTTCTACAGGAATGATACTTGAAACGAGTGCCAAGTATAAAAAGAAAAAAAAAAGCTTAATTTTTGGTTTCATATTTAAGTCATACAGAAAGATACAGGCCAAGAGTGTGAAAAAGAGTAGTAGAAGAGAGCATTCTGCATGTCTGCTAACGATGACTCAGTTTTTGATACTCACCAAACTCATTGTGAGAGAGTTTTTTTCTCATTTTAATAGGAAAAATCTATTCCATAAAACTATGACCATGAATATTCAGATTATTTTTTCTTTTATTGGATGTTATATAAGCTGCCTGTAAGTTAATTTAAGTATTTACGTTAACATTAAGTATTTAATTAATATTAAGTTAATATTAAGTATTTAAGTTAATTTAAGTTACAAATCATTAAATGGGACTTCTGGATGATGCAATATAAAGAAATCGTAAACACTGTTGTTTATTCCTGTAACGCAAATAAAATAATGGTCCAAATATCAAAAGTTCCATAAACTTTTCAAATCAAAACTGTGAAACAGATGTAAGCTACAGGATGCACTGAATATCAGTAGTACCAACTTACATCCCTGCCTAGTCATTTCTAAGTAGATCATGATAGTACTGTACAAATTTTGGTCAGATTTTCTATGCCATTTAAAACATAACTCATCCAATCTTAGTAATCAAATAAAGTAAGTGGCAGGGATGAAAATTGAAGTTGTTAAGAGGCTGTTTTCTGATTTTTATATTTGCATCCTGATACATGGTATAGACTGTATTTACCAGAACACAATCTTCAGTGCTGCTAGTCTGACTTTCTTTGGTGCTTTTTGTGTTTAGTTTGGTTGTTGAACCTACCTGCTTCTTTAAACATTACCTTTTTCCACGTTCACTGCTGTAATGACTTTAGAAACTTTGGCAGCTATCCTGCCTAATTTTGCAAGAGGAACACTTTCTCACTTGTCTTGAGAGTGTACTCTTAATTGAAGCCATGCGAGGGTAGTTAGAAAGGATGATGCTTCTCTAGAGCTTTGATGACTAAAGTACAGAGAAGAAAGAAAAAAAATGTGATCTGTGCATCTCTGTTCCGCACAGGTTTTGAGTTAACTTTCAGTGTTCTTGCTGTACAGTTGTTGAATAGAGTATAATGTGGAAGCAGGCCTGCCATAAATTAAAATGACGTGGTAGACAGAGGTGGGGAGATCGGGATTTCTTCTGGAAACTTGCTTTCTCTTAATTTGTATGGATTTTTGTTCTATTTAATTTTGTTAATAAATTGGGTGGGATGGGGTGAGAAAGTAGTATGTCTTGTATAAGAAAAATTAAAATTTGCAACTTTAGGAAGTGGAGGAACCAGTGCTACCGAAAATACCCCTACCCATCAGTGCTGCATCGCTGCCTCAGTTCAATTCTAGTTTCATTGGTAGTAGCGCTGTCTCAGCGTCACCGAGCGCTGTTTCAACAGCAGCAATGAGCACGGCAACTCCAGCAGCTGCGACGGGCATGGCAAATCCATCAGAGGTGGAGGGCATGACAGATCCATCAGAGGTGGAGGGCATGACAGATCCATCGGAGGTGGAGGACTTGACAGATCTATCAGAGGAGGAGGTGGAGGACATGATTTATACAACGGCGACGTCGGGCATAACGTGTTCAACAGTGCCCTCAGGCTTGACATATCCAATAATGGCGGCGGGCATGCCATATCTACTGATGACAAAGGACATATCAAGGTCAACAGCGGCAACGACAAGCGTGGCAAATTCAACGGAGGCGGCAGGCATGGCAGATGCAGCAGCGACGGCGGCGGGCAAGGTAAATCTTTATGCTATAAATAATGTTTACAATGAGTATACTGCTTTATTGCGAGTTGACTTTTTCTGTGGTGCTCATGAAACTAACAAATATTAGTTTCTACGCAGCTGAATGAATTGGGGTTGTATGCCAGTTTGGGGAAAAAGGCATAAATGTTTTGATTCTGCTTCTCTCAGTCTTAGAGCCTGCCAACTCCCATTTAACGTGATTGTATAACTGCTTCAAATGCTGTGGAAGTCTGCGGGGGAAGGGGGGTGTGGACTTTATGCCAAGTTATTTATAGTGGTTTGGGCAGGGGTAGAGTTAATTTTCTTCGTAGTAGATGATGCTGTGTTGCAGATTTGTGAGCAAAACAGTGTTGGTAAGGCACTGGTGTTTTAGCTGTTGCTGAGCAGTGCTTACACAGTGACAAGTCCTTTTCTGTTTCTCACGCTGCCCTGCCAGCGAGGAGGTCGGGGATGCACAAGAGGCTGGGAGGGCACTCAGCCGGGACAGCGGAGCCCAGAGGACTGAAGGGATATTCCACACCATTTAGCATCGTGCTCAGCAATAAATGCTGGGGGAAAGAAGGGGAAGGAGTGGGGAGTATGTACAGGGTTATGGCATTTGTCTTTCCAGGTAGCCATTACATGCGATGAGTCATTAATGCTACCTCAAATTTAACAACTTTACTTCTTTATTTCCAGTTCTTTTCCCTGTTCCACTTGGAGGGAGTGAGCGAGTGGCTGTGTGGTGCTTAGTTGCCTGCAATGGTTAAACCACAACTTTATTTAAGTTATTAAATTAGAGGTAACGTGGTCATATGAGCCTCACATAGAATGAGCCTAGGGTGCAATAATTGGCATATTATTGCAATAAAATAAACATTAATCTGTTCCAGAGTACTTGAAATATTTTTTGTACGGTTTGAAGTAGACAGCTGCTTTAACATGTTGAGGTGTTTGCTGAAGTTCTTGGAGTATCATTGGGCTGAGTTTGCCGTTCTTCAGCTTCCTGGCTTGCTTTTCCGTGCATTTAGACCTAAGTAGCATCTCCAGCTTTTCCTCTCAGTTTCTGGAATTTGGTTTTGAAGATATTGTCCTATACCCACTTGGAAACTTCCCTGTGTTTTATTATTACTTTTATCTGCAAAATAACTCAAACATCAGGTTTTTCGACGTCACTGCGGGACTTCTGTTGGGTAGTGAATTCAGGTAGTTGTTGCTCTTAAATATAAACCTTTAATTCTTTTGAAAATACAGATACAACCAACAAGTACTGTTAGCAGTCCTGAGTTTGCGTTTTCATCTCCAGTTGTGAAATCTACTGAGGCAGAAGTGCTACCTACGTCTTCTGTAAGTAAAATAATAAAGGAGCTTGACTTTTTTTCTTAGGCATTTAGTAGGCTGTTGCAGAACACTAAAGCAGAATCTGCCTTGATGGAGAAAAGTATGTAGGCTTCTGGCTTATAATTTGTCATTCAGCATGCGTGCTACAAATGTGAAGAGCAGCTTTCAGATTTGGTTTTGTGTGTGCATTCGATTGGAGTTCCTGTGGCTTGAGAATCTGAAAAACCTCTCTTGTTCATAGCAGATTGGGTTTACATTTAGTGTTCCCGTTGTAAAATCGGCAGAACTTTCTGGACCCAGTGGTACTCCAGTGACGCCCTTTCTTACCCTAGGTAACTGAAACTTTAGCACTTCAGATCTGAAGTGCTGATTTTCCTTTTTTTCTTTATTAAATCTTCAATCTGTCCTGTCTGCGCATGCTAGCAATTCCAGGCAGTGTTGGACTTCTGCAGTATTTTTCCAGTGACAGATCTGCTTTTATAATTTTTGTTTTGTTTTGTTGCTTTTTGTTTTGCTTGTAATCATAAAGCATTGCAAAGTAAGTAGAATTTGTGAAGATTCTTATGTGAGAAGCATGAAAGCTGGAAATTCTTGTTTCTAACAAAAGTGAGTATAATCTGCTCTAACTAGGTCACATTGTGAAAGCTGTTTTTGTTTTCTTTTGTTTCAAAAGACACCACCACCTCAACCAACATCAACACACAGAAAGAGGAGGTCAAAGATTTTGCTGGTGGTCCCTTCACCACTGCCCACGTATTAAAGGAAGGAAGCGTCTTAGACGTTCTAAAAAATCCTGGTGAGATAATGAACTCCTTTTAAAAAGATGCTGCAAAAAATACGCTAGCATTTTTTATTAAAAAAAAACCAACACACGACTTATGGTTAATAGAGTATCTGCTATAAATATGAATGTAGGAGAGCATTACATTAAGCGCTGCGTTTGTTAGGGTGCATCTGCCCCCTTCTATTCTAAGTGGTGTTTGTTGCTGGAAGTAAAACTGCAAGATGAAAAGCAGATGGGTTGCATCTCCTTTACGTGTTAGGATGTAATTGTAAATGAGGTACTAAGAGAATTAGCCAGATAATCGGTGTTTCATTTTAAGTAAATACAATTTGTGGAATTGAAAAGGAAATGTTTGTAAAGCTCAACACTCCTGTCCCACCTTCAGCCCAGGTGAAGAAAGAATAGGAAAGAGCTTCAGTTCCAAATACATGGCGAAAGCTGCGAATCTTTGGGCCTTAGCTTACAATGGCTCCTGTGGATTAAAATTTAAACTGCAAACAGAAGTGGAGTGTTTTACGTTAAAAACCCTTTTCTGAATTTTGTTTTTAAGCAATTGCAATTGTTTTCAACAGTTTCATAAAGTGTGTCTGTGGAAAAGATATCTTTTAAGAAAAAGGGCTTTATTGAATTTGATCTTTTCCCAAAAGTCTTCTTCTAACTTACATACTTGTTAAGAAGGCAGCACATTTCTCTGTTGGAAAGAGCTAAGTGAGAGAAAATACATTGTGCATTTTGTTTAAGGAAAGACCTCTGAGTGAAGTGACATTCACTTTCTTTATCGGTTTAAAAGAAGCAGAATCTAAATCCACATTGTTCGAAGACTTCATTTTTGATTAAAAAAAACCAACAAACAAACCACAAAACAACTATGTTCAAGGTAGATTTACAAGCAACTTGAGCTGCTGTTTAAGATGCATTTCCTTTAGTCTTTCTGTATTAGTAGCTTGTCTTTTCTGTTAAAATTGCCACCTTTTAAATAAGGAGTTGTCCTAATTATAGAAAATTAGACAGTTGTTCAATTGTCTTGAGTTTTTATTATTTAATTAATATTCAGCATCTGTGGGAAAATACCGTATGGATTGCTGCTCCGAGTACAAACTTCTGTACAGTTACTGGAGTAGATTTGAGTCATCTGCTACGGAAGGAGGAGCTTTAGAAATCTGATTCGATTGGGCATCGCGTCTTAATCAAATTGTATTATTTCCATTCCACGTTGGACTGTCAGATTTCAGTCAGCTACTGTCTGTTTGTACTTGTATCGACCAGTGAAAATGTTGATTTAAAGCTTGCTTGGAAACAAAGAGTTAAATGAAGCTTTAACGAAATGTTCTGTTGTGACCCAGTGCAGCAGATGAAATTTCATCCGTTTAGATAAGATTTCTGGGGACTTCCTGTTGCGCTCGGTCTGAATGTCTAGTTGTAACCATTGGCACCTGAGTTGAAATTTTTGCCCTCTAGTAAAGTCACTTAGTTACATGTAGTGAGGTGCTGCGCTAACAGGAAGACTTTTTTTTCTTGCTTCCTAGACTTTGGATTGTTGAAAACACGCTCTTCTACGTCTGCACAACCTACAACAAGCACAGTGGTTTATACTAGGCCTGCAATAACAACTTTTTCTGCAGGTAAAGAGACTTCTAAACAAGCATCGTACTGGCAATCTGATACATGTGACCCTTTTCTGCAAAACAAAGACATAAAGGACAAATGTGTAACTTGTCAAGCTACTAAAGCGTCAACAGTTGAGAGTATGAAACAGACAGTAAGTTCAAGTCAATGCGACACCTCAAAGCCAGCAGCGCCCCCAGCAGGGATGCTGGGCTTTGGAGACAAATTCAAAACAGTACCTGGAACGTGGGATTGTGATACATGTCTTGTCCAAAACAAACCGGAAGCTACAAAATGTATAGCATGTGAGACACCAAAACCTGGAACGGGAGTAATGCCTGCTCTGACATGACCAGTGGTCACAGACAGCTCGGTGACAGTGACATCCTCCTCGAGCAGCACTGACACAACAGCCACTCTGGGCTTTGGAGACAAATTTAAGAAGGCGAAAGGCTCTTGGGACTGTGGAATATGCCTTGTACCAAATAAGACGGAAGATAACAAATGTGTAGCCTGTCAGTCTGAGAAACCAGGTATGGTCCTTTTTTTCCTGTTGTTTCCATCCTAGCCTCTGTGAATCTTGTACAGAATAAAAGTACGTTGCATATATGGAATATTTTAAGCAACACGATTCCCAGGTACGGTTGATGGGTTAGCGGCTGTCTGCAGGATTGGTTTACAGGCACTTCAGAGGTCTCAGCCCAGGTTCCAGCCTGTCGCATAAATTGAACTGATTGTGAAATGTATTAGTACGGAGCTGGATCAATGCAGATACCCCCGGCTTTGCAGCTGGTGAGGGAAGGTGGCTGAAGTGAGTGACTTAATTTAAAAACAACATAGTGATTTTTCACTGGCGAAAATGAGAACTCCATAGAAAGAGTTAAAAATGACTGCGTTTTTCTCTTTCAAAAAATAAGTAAAAAAAATTACAGAATGTGTCCAAAATGCCTCTACTCACCGTTTGTATGTAATTGAGGGGAGATGTGAAGCCAGATTTCAAGACAGTGTAGTCTTAACTAGTCTTAAGCTGAAGCAGAGAGATGCCTATGAAGGTCAGTGGTAGGCTTCAAGAAAGCGAGTGACCCGCTGGGTAACTTCTTCAGGGCAGTACTGGGTTGTTTCCCATTGTGTGTGACCGTAATTGATTTTGAGCGTGGTTGTATTGTTTTTAAAATACGATTCTAATTCTAACTTTGACTCTAAATGTCATTTAACATGCCATTACATCGAAAAACACCTGTGCAAATATATCGTGGAAGAAACAAATTAAGATGGACTAGACCGGGCTTTTGTAATCATCCTGTGCGGTAAGACTGAAATTTCATGAGGTAAGATAATGGATTTCAGACAGAGTTGATTCTCTTGGACTTCCAACCTCTGAGCGGTCAGTCGGCATCTTTGTCTGAGGCTCTTGCCATTGCAAGGAGGAATTTTGGAAATGAGGGGTTTACTGTGACCATGGTGCAGTGAATTGCACGGTTACGTTGCACTTGTCAGGAGGAAGAGCGATGCAAGTAATACTAGGATAAAAGTTTTCTGCGTGTGCTGTGGAAGGGAAGAGCCATTCTTGTCTTTCCGGTTTTGAATTTGAAGCGTTATCTTCTGCTTCTCTCTTAAAAGGCACCTTTTTTTTAAAAGGCACCTGTCAGGCCTCTTTATGGAGGTTACACTGTGGTCAACAGCAGCAGAAGCTTGTGTGCTGAACAGAGTTGTGTGTTGTTTGGAAGCTTTGAGTTCCACTCTGGTTTTTTTGTTTGTTTCTTTGTTTCTTTGTGGGTTTTTGGTGGCTTTTATTTTTTTCAGGGGCGGGGGGGGGGGGAGTTGCGGAGTAGTTTTGAACATTTCTGTGGGATTTGACAAATCAAATTTAAAAGTTAATGTTCATTTTATAGTTCATGTTCAAACAGGATGGTTAACTGTCTTGTTTGTCTCACAGAGGGTCCAACACCTGTGACCAGTAGCAGTGCATCTGCATTTTCTGCTCCTTCTGGAGAATTTCTGGATTTAGACAAATTCAAGAAGCCTGAAGGAAGCTGGGATTGGGAGACCTGCTTGGTTCAAAACAAAGCAGAGGCCACGAAGTGTGTAGCCTGTGAAAGTGCAAAGCCAAGCACCAAAGCAGAGCTCAAAGGTAATCCTTAATGATTAAAACGAGGATGCATATTCTGTGATTTATTTTTTGGTTTGCTCTGATTTTTTTTATTTTCTTACCTGTTAAGCACAATTATTTTTTCCTTTGAGGTGTGGCAAAATTATTCGTTTTTCCTGTAGGAATATTGCCTAGATAACATCTGTTTCCACACTTTTCCCCAAGAATAAGTTTATCCTTTTTAGAGAAAAGCTTTCATTAATGACGTGCTTGTTCTTTACATGCCCTACACGTTGTTCATTTGGAGTTCAGACTAAAAACATGATCTTTCAAAGAAGTTCGTATACTTTTTAAAGCCAGGTGGTGGGCAGAAAACACAATTGTGAAAAGTTTTATGTAGAGAGGAAGCATGGGGTTTTCTTGTTTGTTTTACTGTTTGGTGGGTTGTTTTTTAAACAGTTTTGACTGGAAAGATCAGGACTAGAATGTAGTTCAAACCTTCATGTACTTCAGGTAAACAGAATATCTTTTGTCTTCACTTGTGCGCTTATGTCCATCAAGTAAGACCTCTGAAACCATACTAGAAAAAATCTGCGGGATTTGATATGTTCATGTACTAGAGCTTTAGAAAAAGTTTAATTCCTATATGCAGCATGTCTTCTGTCCTGGTTATTGATACGTACGCAATTAGTAGCAATCCCTTTTTTGATCTCAACACTAGGTTTAGACAAAAAATTGCGACACCTTAAGGAACCTGTCCTGCATCTCATACAAGCACAGAAGTTGCAGTGTCTCAATGCTAGCAGTACAGTTGGTGGTAAAATCTTTAGTAGGGTGAAATAGAGGCCTCACACTTTTCAGAGAAAAAAAGAGATGAGAGAGAGTATCTTATTCCCACGTACTTGCAACTATGCTGCAGAGTGTACTGCTGTTACTCTAGTGCTACAAAGGTCCAAAAATCACTGAACAGTTATTAGCCAGTTTTGTATTCCTTTAATTTGTTGAAAGACTGCAGTAGAGGATTGAAGTTTTTATTGAGGATCACTGTGTGGAAAAATTCTGATTGTTAAATGTCATTTGTATGACTTAAGAACCACGTTTTGGAGTACAGAATTCAGTATTAATTCCAGAAGGGGTAAGGGAAAGGACATTAGCTAGTAATCCCGAACAAAAGCAGTGTATAGAGCTATACTGATTTTAATCGCAGTATTCTTACAGTTGGTCTGTTACTGAACAGATATGTTTTGGGGAGATATGGTGGCCAGGGAGGCGTGTGTGTTTGTGTGCTTCCTCTTCTAGTTAAGGTTCTGGGGTTTGGTTTAGTCAGGAAAATTCGATGAGGCACCTTGTGTAAAAGGAAATGTTAACCAGCATTTTTCAACACGGTGTAGTCCCTTAAAAGTGTCATAGATGAAAAGAGGCCATAAACGCTGGGGGAAAAAGTTAGTGGGAAACTGAGAGCAGGATCACATTCAGTAGTGAGAGAGCAGCAGCCTAGGGAAAGCTGATGAATGACTGTAACAGATAGTTCTATTTTAAGTGTAAAACAACACTCAGTACTTTATAATGGTGGTCTTACCAGAGGGTTCTTCTCCATGGCTCCTAAAAGCACGTCTTGAAGGCATTCGAGTGCAGTGAACTTAAGCTGTAAGAGTTGGGCTGGTAAGCTTGGCCTGATTTGAAGCTGTAGGCACGGGGCTATAATTTCTGAACAGGCTACAAAAGAAACTGTACCACTGTGCTTTTCAGTGCTCCGTTTAGCAAAGCCATCAAATTGTTGCAGGCAATTGATGTTGTTCTTCTAAGAGCACCTGAAAGATATTTTTGTTTGAAGAGTTTGGAGGTACCGGTTAATACTGGTTCAGATAATTACAGCCAGCTCTTGGTGTTTGTGACCAATAAAGTTTGTGGCTCCAAAAGGAGTGGGTTAGTGCTAACTGATTAACTGCTGTATATGCAGAAATATGGAATCTGATTACTTACGCAGAGAGCACTTAAAATGTATTGTTTTGCTGGCTCTCAGTGAGTTGCATCTTAATGCTACCAAGGAATAAGCTTTTTGCTCCTGGCCCAAGTTTTTTAATTTGGTGAAAGCCTTTTCTGTGCACGTGCACATGCCAGAGAGGTTGCTTAAGTAATAGAAGCTATAGTAGCTGCTATCTTCTGTTTTTTGTAGAAGACAGAAACTGAATTCGTTAGCTTTGTAACTGTTATGCATACCAGAATTGGTTTTCTCCCTTTTGAAAATAGTAGAGGGTATGCCTATGTCAGATTTGGTGAGCAAGGTGATCAGATGAGGGCACTGCAAGACTGCCAGAACGCACCAGGTCTGGGGGGAAAAGGAATCCGGCTGAGCATAGGAATTTCTAAAAGGTAACCAAGGAGTTGTGCATTGATACAGTTATTCTAAATAATCAGATTCTTGTAGCTCTGCCTTTGGAAAGTCTGTGGCCCTTGCTGTAGTGGCTGTACACAGGATGCAGTCTACAAAACCAGAAATGCAGAAGTCCTATGTTTTGACTCCCTGGATTCATCAACCTGCTTCAGGATAGCTGGGGGAATCCAACTGTTAAGTCTAGCCAGACAGCGCAACTTGGGCTTAGCTGCCATTGTAACCAGCCTTGTTTCTCAACAGTAGCAAAGCTGAATGCATTGGAAAATATTTTCAGGTTTGGGCCTGCATAAGGTAGAAGGGACAAGAAGTGGTTTTATATGCTAGGGAGTTCTTGTTCTTAGAGCTTTCCCTCTAGTTTGAGAGAAGCACATAACTAGTTTTACAGTGGGTTGACAGGAAAGAAGTGGGGGGGAAAAATGGGAACGCAGGGAGAAAGCCAAAGGCGTTATTACTAGAACAGGTTTAGAATGCTATTCTTTGCTTTTCATGAGCTTAGGGCAATGGGGAGTTTAAAGCTTAGCACTTCCTGAGAGGGTTTCTTACTCTACCGGCTCAGTTCTATCACTTATTTAAGGCAATTCAGGTCTCTGAACGGTTAAAGAATTGATACCAAATTTGATGAACTTTGATCCAGGATACTGACAAAACAGGACTTCATATAAACAATTTCAGTATGTTCATGAGGTTAGCTTGTGCGTTCTGTTAAATAGTAAAAAATGACACTTCTGTTTCTGTTTACCTAGCATAATTCTGCAAATGTTGCCTCCTTCTGCTTTAGAATGGAAATGCTCTTCTCCAAGAGAGCACTGTCCAAACTTCTTTGCCAAAATTTTTTGATTAAATTAATATTGTTTTATTTTGAAAACAAGAATAAGCCACAAACATGTTTTCTTGCTTCGGCTATCCAGAAGAACGTCAACAGTATTTTCAGATTTTCCTTCCCTACACAACTGTATGTAGGAAGAGTGCAGTTGGAAGCAGAAGACCTAAGGTGATGTATCTTCTGTTTGTTTACTACAGTAACAAGACAATGGATTACCTCTTTATTAGAACTTGTGTAGCTTTGCAGTATTGAAACAAATGTAGGTATTAAAATACACATCAGTAATACATTTCTGAATGGCTGAGTACCGTGCTCTCTTAGCATTGAAATACCCAGCCATTGGATTAGTTTGTCCCTCATGTTTGCTGAGTTTGGAAGCTATTTCAGAATGCCTTCAGCTTGTATTCTTCCCCAAAAGCATAGAACTCACTTCTCTGCATCCCCAATTCAAGTCAGAGAAACTGGGCACTGCAGACACAGGAGGTCTGCCTGTACAGAATCAGTGAAGACAAGTCTAAACAGCGGATTTTTTTGAATATGCAGCTGGGTTATCTGAATGTTCTTTATGCAGTGTACCTCAGTTTTAGTACAGATAGCACTTGTCTTGGTTCTTGTCATTAGTCTGAAGCTGCCCCTGAGAAAATCTTGAAAGGGAAAGTAGTGAAAGCTAATCAGCTGGCCCTTTCTTCTTAAGAACCAGTGTATTTTGTAATTCTCCCACTAATAATAAGGCGTCACGCTGGAGAATCGCGATTGTGTTGTTAAGCAAGACTGACTTCACCTGAGCGGTATAGTTGGCAGCTGTTGAATGTTTAATGGACTTTAAACAAACAAAAAAACTGAGCAGGTGGAGGTAGACATGGCAAACTGACAGGCAGCGTCAGATGCTTCTTTGAAATGGATAATCTGACTCCATTCACTTCTTTCTGGAAATAAGATCTAGTAATTAACCAAACAAAAGATAGAAGGGTTAAGACTGCATCTTTAAAGCAGCTGTGCTTGATAAATGTCTCTGGTCTTAAATCAATCTTTAGCAAAGCACAGAGACTTAGCAGCAGCTTGCTTATGCCAACGCTAAAAATACTTGATGTGTACAGGTAACCATGTCAAGGCTCTGGAGTTAATCCATGAGAACAATTCCTTCTGGTATTGGCAAAGGTGAGGATGCTTGCTTCTATAGAAATGAGGTTTTGAGCTGTGACTTAAGCTGTCACTTAGGTGACTGTTTAGGAAAGCTTCCTTTTAAGTTTTGAAGTATGTAAGCTGACAAATTGTTTAAGTTCAGAACTGGGTTTACAGTTTCTGTTCTCTGACTGTATGCAACTTCTCATGTTTCAGACTGAAAGCAGAATTGCAGCGGTACCAGTCATACAACTATAATGCTTATTGCCAAGATTACCAGAACTACCACTCGCAGAGGAGTTACGATGCTTACGCTGACTACAACTACAGCTCCTATGCTCCCTATGACAGCATGCAAGCTGTTGGAGACTGCTCTTTAGGAGATTCTTTAATGGCTCCAGCTGTTTTTGAGGTAAAGATAGTGCACGCTTGCTGTAAAGAAAATATTTCACAGATAATATGTTGTACAGATTTGTGTGAATCAGCAAAAAGAATCCGAAGTTGAAAACATGCTTTCTGCTTAGTGTGAAGTTAAAAGAGCAGATTCCATTCAGAGGTGTTTGTATTTAAGTGCTTAAATAGTAAATCCATAGAATTAGTGATTTATACACCATTATTTGTTCACGCATACCAAAGAATGGTTTTGACAGCATAATTGCGTACGCTTCTTCTGTTCCTGTTCTTCTGATTTGCTTTGCTTAAAGCAAATTAAACAGTTGTTGTAAGTGGTCTTATCGTGGTCAATGTATTAGTTGTGACCTCCGGAGGTCCCTTCCAACCTGTACTGTAATATTGGCTTTCTTCTAAAAATAAGTAGATAAAATGCCATCTATCCTTGTAGTTGTAGGAAGAAGGAATGGGTTGAGACTGCAGCACTTTGAATCTGTGATGCTTTCTGAAATGAGTTATGATTAAACTTAGCCTTTTCTGTCTTTCAGGAATCTTCAGTTATGACTGCAATCGGTGATGACCTAATTACTGACGGTAATAAGGGTTCTATCATTGTCACTTGAGTTTAGCCATCCTTGTGCCTTTTAACAATACAAGCCAACCTCTACTGGATGAAGAACATCTTGAAAATTCAGCTGAGGTCAAACCTCTGTGGGGTTGATCTGCAATCAGCTGGGGTTTTAAAGCTGATACAGCATACACTGACCGCATCAAGTAAAACGGGACACTGTCAATGCTTCGCAGCAGGTTTCTTGTACCTGTGCCTTCATTCCCATTTGAAAATGGTCTAATACAGAATTTTGTTCTTTGTATTGGTTCCGCTAAACAGATTTTATATTAGAAACTCAGTAATATGCAAAAGCTTTGCTCTCCACCCTGAGGTAAAAGCTTATGTTGCAGATTCCAAAAGGAGGATTCAGCTTGCACTTACAAATACGGTACAAAACATATTTGTGTCCTGGAAGGTTTGCAAAGTTCCTCACGTGGAGGCATTTTGTGTTAGTGTTTAGAAACTATCCTATGTAACGTGTATTGCCGTAGAAGTGAATTAAATGACTCTTGAGAGGGTTTCATGGCTGATTATCCGTAAACGTTATCTTTACTATCTTAAACATTGTCTTTGTCTTTATCTTGAAAGACAGTTCTAGTCCCAGCCTTCTAATATAAAAATTCCCAAAAGTTGGAGCTGTGAGGCTCAAAATTTTAGAGGACTAAATACCTCACTAAAATTAGTAGATCTAATAGCTTATTACACTTAGCTTAAAATACATTTTATTAGCCATTTCACATGAAGTTTTTTTGTGCGCATGCCTCAGATTTGATACTTGGACTTACCAGGCTTTTATTTTCAGATCCACAGCTCTACTTGGATGTTGATGAAATGAACAGACAATTCACGGAGACAAGCGAAGAACTCTACGATTCACTCATGAATTGTCACTGGCAACCTCTGGATACGGTCACTTCTGAAATCCCCTCTGCTATTTAAGCGTCTTCTAGAGCATGACCGTTAGGACCAAAGTGCTAAAACTACATTTCTTCTACATTATTCTAGCTCATAAGTTTTAAAGCACAATGATAGGTTGGGTTTTTTTTGCTATGCTTTTGACAGTTTCTGTAATCTTTTTGTTCATCACTCCCTTCTTGGAGCATCATGAAGTCATGTAAATATTCGAGAAATGTAAAGAGGTAAATGGGGTCTAAAGATAGACTTGCCTGTGTAAATAAAAAATTTGTTTCTGCAAACCTGCCAGCAAGGGATTTTACTTGTACCTGTGTGCAGCATGTTCTCTTCCGGCTTATGGAATTTAACAAGGTAGTAAGGGTATTTCATCTGTCTTTATTTTTATATGGGCATTAGGACACAAGCAAAATCTAGCTTCCCCTTGTTTTCCTGGTTCCTTAGGTAAGCGACAAGCCAAGCCTTTCATGTGCTTGCTTAGACTGGAAGTATGTATGGGAGACACTCACAGGCCTTGCTATGGAAACACCTGTGCCCACTTTTTCCTGCAGGCTGCTGGCTCTAACTGTACTACTGATACATGCTAGGTCAGCTAAAATTGGCTTATAAATAGGGTATGTTAAGCATATGGAAGTGTAGACTTCAACTGCCATAGCTACAAACATCCCGTGGAATGAGGATGATGTCTGCTGGCACTCTCTGCATCAGCATTCAGTTTTCCCTTGCCCTTCTTACTGTTAGACTTCTCAGCTGACGCTTTACAGCGAAGAAATTGCTACAACATAATCCGTGTTCTTAAACCTAAAAAAAAAAATCTTGGAGAAAACAACTTGCTGGTTTTCCCTCCTTGCTGGCAAGGAGAAAAATAGTCCACCAGGAACAACAAAAAAATCCTAGTAACAGCTCCTTAAGTTATACCCTCTGCTACCCTCTCTGATTGCTCTGGTCTTCCTTCATTCGTGGTAATGAAGTTTTTAAAGCTCTGGTAGAAGGATGACAGCACTCAAGTCAAAGGAGATGAGAGCAATGAGGAAAGCTTTGCTTTAAGCTAGAGCAGTCTTGCGAGTTGCTGCCTTTATGCTGTTCTTATCTTGAAGGGTACAGAGTCTTTTCCAGTCATAGGGACTCCATAACCCTATGAGTATGGAGAAATAGTTGCTAATTAACAGTGTGTATAATAAGTAAGTGAGGCTGGAAACAAAAGAATATTCCTCCAAGAAAAAAAAGGAAGCAGAAATTACTGTACTTAATAGCTGGGGAAGCTGTTAAAGCTAGTTGACACAGTTCTGGTACTGCCGTGTGTGTTTTGGGGGCAACATAAACCATAATTGCTGTGATGGCAGGTAAGAATCCAATTCTTTTTTATGGCTTAGTGTAGTCAGTGAAAGCAGTGGTCCTAAGCTGCATGCTGTTCTTAAATGTAATGCAAATTCTCTTTTGTGACTCCTCAGTACTTCCAGGTTACTTGTAGCTGATCACCAGCAACTGCTTCTGTTAGCTATTAGCTGTTGGGTTTTTGCTAGGAATACTTTCAGTCCTGAATTGAAATGATGACATCCTGAAACAGAAGAGGCTCTTGGAGTATTGTAGGAAGCACATTCTTCCTGGTTCTAGTGCAGGTGTACACGTAGGAGGAGACAGAAGGCAAACAACCTCACATAGGTGGAGGGGGTGAGGTGGCATCACAGTTAGAGCTGTTGCAGTTAACTCTTCCCAAAGCATGAAAGCAACGTGGCTGGGAACAGGGATTTGTTGGGTTGCTTCTTTGTGTGAGCCAGGGAGTCTTTTGAGGGGCAGATTAATAAGAATATGACACAAGGTAGAGGTGCAATAGATGAAGCAAAGAATCTGGGTGGGAAAAGGGTTGCTTGTACGTGTCTATGGAATTGTTTCAGGGGACTGAGCTGGGGCAAATTCAAGATAATAGATGCAGCCTCCTTGAATTTGGATGGCAGTGCTGAAGCTTCAAAACCTTACAAGCTTTGATGCCACTTCAATTGTAGTGCATAGCTGTGGTACTTGAGCTCAGAAGTGCAAACTGCACAGGATTTTTTTATCTATTTTCTTCAATGTGAGCAGCAAAACATCTTCCAGGAATGTGCCTGGGTGCTACGCTGCTTTGACACGGCTTGCTTTGCATCACCAAACACAGTAGTTAGGTTGCATCGAGTACTTTGTGGAAACATTCATTGTGTTGTCACCCAGAAATGGGATGCTACAGATGTGTGTTGGCCCGGCAGTATCAGTGCTGGTTTTTGGCCTTTGAGAGGTTGGTCCATAACATGTGACCTGTGTAATGAGGGGCCCACATAGATTGGTGACTTCATTAAGTCTGATGCTGTGGTGGTGTGTGACCCAAGGCCCTGAACGTCAGAAAATCAGGCTGTGGCCACCTATTTTATGCAGACTTTGCCTATTAACAAGGTCTCTACACTGTACGTTAGAGACGTGCGCCTCCTTTTCCGGACTAGATAGCGAAAATACCAGTTTTGTAGTTCAGTGAATGAGATTGGTTGGGCTGTTTGTTCTCCAGAGCTGAAAAATGTTGGGAGTGTATTCTCTTGGAGTCCACAGAAATGAAAATGATGAGAGGAAGAGAACGTTGGTTGCAGCCCGCGTGCTGCTGTTATAAAGTAGTTCTCTGATGTCTTTTTCCCTCTGCTGAGACTTATCAGCCTATCGTCCTTTCCTGTTAGGAGCGCATACCTGGCTTGGGATGGTGTGCGCAGGGCAGATTCTTTACCGTAAGAGCACAGTGAATGCCAGACTTCTTCCTGTACTGCCGTGTTAACCGTGAGTCACAAATTCAGGAAGCAGTGATTGCATCGGAACTGCTAGAATGCTTTGCGGAGTCTTTTTACTGGGTAAACTTCACAGCTGCAGTTACAACTTCCAGCCTGTGTTAGCTGAACACATTGTACTGGTGCCCGCCATCAGTTTGACAAAGATGGGATTGCAGTAGGAACTTGCTTTTTTCCTTCTTTTTAATTAAACAAGTCTTTGAAGCAACTTTTCCAACACCGCCATACTTCACTTCTTCCAGTTATTTTCTGTTTTACTTAGCTGAAATGTTTTTTTTTCTTCCAAGCTTGAGGAAGTTTTCTACAAGAATGTCCCGTAATGATTTCATAAACTCTTTTCGTTGTACCTAGCTGCAACAGAGAATGCTTTTATTCAAAAACCTGCTGGTTTTCTTTTCCAAGAAGTAGTGGGGTTTTTCCTATCTCTTCACTGATGGGAAAGGCTGTAGGACAGTAGCTTGAGGGGCTGCTAATGCTGTCATCAGTGAGCCGGGAAAAGGCAGGAGTCCGAAACGGGTAAAAAGTACTTAAAAGGATACCAAAAGAGTAAACGGTACTTAAGCCGTGGATGTTTCTTTTTGCAGGGATGCTCTGGACCAACCGCTTCTTTCTAGCGCTACCTCAAAGTAACTTGCAGATAGAACTCACAGGGAAGGTTGATCAAATGGTGATGATCGCTGTCATTCTGCTGGACACGCAGATACTTGCCTTTCGTTTTGGCTCATTTTTAATACCAATTAACTTCAGTGCCTCGCGTTAATAGACACCGTTTGACTGCATCGGCAAATGTTTCTGAGTCGTGAGTGTCGTTAAAGGCCTGTCACCTGTTGTGGTTTAACCCGGCTGGCAGCTAAACACCACACAGCCGTTCGCTCACCCTCCCCCCTCCCTCTCTGGGATGGGGGAGAGAAACGGGAAAGTGAAGCCGGTGAGTTGAGATAAAGACAGTTTATTAAGACAGGAATATAATAATAACAATAATAGTAATAATAGTGATAATGGTAATAGTATTAATAATAATAATGTGTAAGAAAACAAGTGATGCACAATGCAATTGCTCACCACCCGCTGACCGATGCCCAGCCTATCCCCTAGCAGCCGGCCCCCCACCCCAGCCAGCCACCCCTATGTATTGTTTAGCATGACGCCAGATGGTATGGAATACCCCTTTGGCCAGTTTGGGTCAGCTGTCCTGGGTCTGTCCCCTCCCAGCTCCTGCTGCACCCCCAGCCTGCTCGCTGGCAGGACAGAGCGAGAAGCCGAAAAGTCCTTGGCCTGGTGTAAACACTGCTCTGCAACAATTAAAACATCAGCATGTTATCAGCGCTCTTCTCATCCTAATCCAAAACATAGCACCCTACCAGCTACTATGAGGGAAAATTAACTCTGTCCTAACTGGAACCAGGACAAACTGCTTCAGCACTTTTGATCTTTTACAAACTCAGCTAAATTATTTAAGTTCTACTTTGGGCACCGTGTTCCTTCATCAGCCAGGATTTTGTGGATAGAGTTGAGTCTTCTTATCACGCGAGGCCAATAAAACAACTGAGTAATTTAAACCTTTGTGGCTGCTCCCACCCCCAACACTTTCCCATTCCCATGACGACTTCTCATCCCCCAAATGACTTCTCACCCCCAGGTCTCACTCGGGGACCCACCACCCGCAGCCGCTCCCCATCAGGAGCAGACATCCCCAAACCAATTGGCGACGCGGGCAGCGGCAGAGGGCTGCGTTCAGCCCCCACCCCCCCCCCACCCCCCCCCACTGACCGATGCAGGAAATAAGTGCAGGCAGAGGCTTTGCAGGGTGGAACAGTTTGTAATTTATTCCCGGGGTAATTAATTGTGGCTGCCACCCCCAGCCCGTCCCCAGGTGAGGCCCGGCCGCCTGCTCAGGCGGGGGGCCCGGCCTGCCGGCCCGTGCGGTCTCCGGCCCCCGGCTCCTCCTGCCTGACCCTATGCAGCCAGGACGTGTCCCCGACGTCGTCGTCCTGCTGGGACCTTGGCAGTCTGCGCCCCACCTGCCCCGCGTGCCAGGAGAAGCTCCTGACGAGCTCTCCTGCCATGGAGGGGCTGCGCTCCCTGCGCCGGGGCGAGACGCTGCGGGAGCGGTAGCTGGAGGGGCTCGTCTGGCGCTGCTGCTGCTGCTGCCGCTGCCCCAGCCGTGCGTTGCGCTGGAACCTCCTGCGTGGTCGTCGGGCCAGGCGCACGATGCCAATGATGTGCCCGCGGCACAGCGGGCAGGTGTCTCTTTCGGCAGCCCAGACGTGGACACACTCCAGGCAGAAGATGTGCCTGCAGGGGTCGATGCGAGCCGCGCTGGACATGCGCTCCAAACAGATGGGGCACGTCTCCTCCTCGGGGGCCTCCTCTGGCTGCCGCCGTGGCCGCCAGCTCATGATGCCTGTGGCCGCCGCAACGTGGAGCTGGTTTTCGTCTGGGGGAGGCTGCCCTGGTGCCAGGCACTTAGCAGCAGCCTGGGGTCTTCAGCACCCCCCGGGTCGCCGGCAGGACCTCGATGCCTTGCGTGTCGCTGTCTGGATCTCGACGCTTGGCGTGACACCAGCAGGACTACTGCAGATAGGAGCAGGAAGAAAACATTGCAGCAGCAAAGAGACATCAGCTTTCTAGGTTCAACCAATTGTCTAGAGTACTGTAGCGGTAACTGTTCTGTGTATGGATTGCAGACATTGCCGTTAGAATGGCAAATCTGCTTGTGGTAGGTTATACATGGCAAGACCGCGCTTAGGACAGATGAGGCAGATAGATGTCTATAGATTTGAGAACATTACCGAAGGACCTCGATGGCTCGGGTGCAACAGCAATGGCTTCGCGTGTGCCTCTCGGCACACCTCCGCCTCTCTCTTTCCTTCCAGCCTTAGGACCTCGAGCTTTCGATACCGCCAGCTGGACTGGCCGCAGGCGCGCCGCTCAGGGCATTTATAGCCAGCCACCTCTTGTGAGGCAATAGGGTGACATCACCAGGGTCTCGGGGTGCCCATCAAGCACTGACTTGATGGGAGTCTCACGTATTTGAACGTATTTGAAGTGACACTTTATTCTTGATACCTTAGGGCCCACTCCTTGGCCCACTCTTGGGTTCGGTCTCTTCCGAGATGGCTTTTCTTAATTAGCCTAATACCGCTCTCCTTGCTTGGCTTCTGTCAGCATGGAGCAGCCATCTCACATCAGCATTTTCTCGCAACAGTCAGGTGATCTCTGTCAGTGCTGCCAACAGGGGCACCCCGAGACCCTGGTGATGTCACCCTATTGCCTCGGCAATAGGCCGCGGGCACATCATTGGCATCGTGCGCCTGGCCCGACGACCACGCAGGAGGTTCCAGCGCAACGCACGGCTGGGGCAGCGGCAGCAGCAGCAGCAGCGCCAGACGAGCCCCTCCAGCTACCGCTCCCGCAGCGTCTCGCCCCGGCGCAGGGAGCGCAGCCCCTCCATGGCAGGAGAGCTCGTCAGGAGCTTCTCCTGGCACGCGGGGCAGGTGGGGCGCAGACTGCCAAGGTCCCAGCAGGACGACGACGTCGGGGACACGTCCTGGCTGCATAGGGTCAGGCAGGAGGAGCCGGGGGCCGGAGACCGCACGGGCCGGCAGGCCGGGCCCCCCGCCTGAGCAGGCGGCCGGGCCTCACCTGGGGACGGGCTGGGGGTGGCAGCCACAATTAATTACCCCGGGAATAAATTACAAACTGTTCCACCCTGCAAAGCCTCTGCCTGCACTTATTTCCTGCATCGGTCAGCGGGGGGGGGGGTGGGGGGGGGGTGGGGGCTGAACGCAGCCCTCTGCCGCTGCCCGCGTCGCCAATTGGTTTGGGGATGTCTGCTCCTGATGGGGAGCGGCTGCGGGTGGTGGGTCCCCGAGTGAGACCTGGGGGTGAGAAGTCATTTGGGGGATGAGAAGTCGTCATGGGAATGGGAAAGTGTTGGGGGTGGGAGCAGCCACAAAGGTTTAAATTACTCAGTTGTTTTATTGGCCTCGCGTGATAAGAAGACTCAACTCTATCCACAAAATCCTGGCTGATGAAGGAACACGGTGCCCAAAGTAGAACTTAAATAATTTAGCTGAGTTTGTAAAAGATCAAAAGTGCTGAAGCAGTTTGTCCTGGTTCCAGTTAGGACAGAGTTAATTTTCCCTCATAGTAGCTGGTAGGGTGCTATGTTTTGGATTAGGATGAGAAGAGCGCTGATAACATGCTGATGTTTTAATTGTTGCAGAGCAGTGTTTACACCAGGCCAAGGACTTTTCGGCTTCTCGCTCTGTCCTGCCAGCGAGCAGGCTGGGGGTGCAGCAGGAGCTGGGAGGGGACAGACCCAGGACAGCTGACCCAAACTGGCCAAAGGGGTATTCCATACCATCTGGCGTCATGCTAAACAATACATAGGGGTGGCTGGCTGGGGTGGGGGGCCGGCTGCTAGGGGATAGGCTGGGCATCGGTCAGCGGGTGGTGAGCAATTGCATTGTGCATCACTTGTTTTCTTACACATTATTATTATTAATACTATTACCATTATCACTATTATTACTATTATTGTTATTATTATATTCCTGTCTTAATAAACTGTCTTTATCTCAACTCACCGGCTTCACTTTCCCGTTTCTCTCCCCCATCCCAGAGAGGGAGGGGGGAGGGTGAGCGAACGGCTGTGTGGTGTTTAGCTGCCAGCCGGGTTAAACCACAACAGGTGACAGGCCTTTAACGACACTCACGACTCAGAAACATTTGCCGATGCAGTCAAACGGTGTCTATTAACGCGAGGCACTGAAGTTAATTGGTATTAAAAATGAGCCAAAACGAAAGGCAAGTATCTGCGTGTCCAGCAGAATGACAGCGATCATCACCATTTGATCAACCTTCCCTGTGAGTTCTATCTGCAAGTTACTTTGAGGTAGCGCTAGAAAGAAGCGGTTGGTCCAGAGCATCCCTGCAAAAAGAAACATCCACGGCTTAAGTACCGTTTACTCTTTTGGTATCCTTTTAAGTACTTTTTACCCGTTTCGGACTCCTGCCTTTTCCCGGCTCACTGATGACAGCATTAGCAGCCCCTCAAGCTACTGTCCTACAGCCTTTCCCATCAGTGAAGAGATAGGAAAAACCCCACTACTTCTTGGAAAAGAAAACCAGCAGGTTTTTGAATAAAAGCATTCTCTGTTGCAGCTAGGTACAACGAAAAGAGTTTATGAAATCATTACGGGACATTCTTGTAGAAAACTTCCTCAAGCTTGGAAGAAAAAAAAACATTTCAGCTAAGTAAAACAGAAAATAACTGGAAGAAGTGAAGTATGGCGGTGTTGGAAAAGTTGCTTCAAAGACTTGTTTAATTAAAAAGAAGGAAAAAAGCAAGTTCCTACTGCAATCCCATCTTTGTCAAACTGATGGCGGGCACCAGTACGATGTGTTCAGCTAACACAGGCTGGAAGTTGTAACTGCAGCTGTGAAGTTTACCCAGTAAAAAGACTCCGCAAAGCATTCTAGCAGTTCCGATGCAATCACTGCTTCCTGAATTTGTGACTCACGGTTAACACGGCAGTACAGGAAGAAGTCTGGCATTCACTGTGCTCTTACGGTAAAGAATCTGCCCTGCGCACACCATCCCAAGCCAGGTATGCGCTCCTAACAGGAAAGGACGATAGGCTGATAAGTCTCAGCAGAGGGAAAAAGACATCAGAGAACTACTTTATAACAGCAGCACGCGGGCTGCAACCAACGTTCTCTTCCTCTCATCATTTTCATTTCTGTGGACTCCAAGAGAATACACTCCCAACATTTTTCAGCTCTGGAGAACAAACAGCCCAACCAATCTCATTCACTGAACTACAAAACTGGTATTTTCGCTATCTAGTCCGGAAAAGGAGGCGCACGTCTCTAACGTACAGTGTAGAGACCTTGTTAATAGGCAAAGTCTGCATAAAATAGGTGGCCACAGCCTGATTTTCTGACGTTCAGGGCCTTGGGTCACACACCACCACAGCATCAGACTTAATGAAGTCACCAATCTATGTGGGCCTCTCGTTACACAGGTCACATGTTATGGACCAACCTCTCAAAGGCCAAAAACCAGCACTGATACTGCCGGGCCAACACATATCTGTAGCATCCCATTTCTGGGTGACAACACAATGAATGTTTCCACAAAGTACTCGATGCAACCTAACTACTGTGTTTGGTGATGCAAAGCAAGCCGTGTCAAAGCAGCGTAGCACCCAGGCACATTCCTGGAAGATGTTTTGCTGCTCACATTGAAGAAAATAGATAAAAAAATCCTGTGCAGTTTGCACTTCTGAGCTCAAGTACCACAGCTATGCACTGCAATTGAAGTGGCATCAAACCTTGTAAGGTTTTGAAGCTTCAGCACTGCCATCCAAATTCAAGGAGGCTGCATCTATTATCTTGAATTTGCCCCAGCTCAGTCCCCTGAAACAATTCCATAGACACGTACAAGCAACCCTTTTCCCACCCAGATTCTTTGCTTCATCTATTCCACCTCTACCTTGTGTCATATTCTTATTAATCTGCCCCTCAAAAGACTCCCTGGCTCACACAAAGAAGCAACCCAACAAATCCCTGTTCCCAGCCACGTTGCTTTCATGCTTTGGGAAGAGTTAACTGCAACAGCTCTAACTGTGATGCCACCTCACCCCCTCCACCTATGTGAGGTTGTTTGCCTTCTGTCTCCTCCTACGTGTACACCTGCACTAGAACCAGGAAGAATGTGCTTCCTACAATACTCCAAGAGCCTCTTCTGTTTCAGGATGTCATCATTTCAATTCAGGACTGAAAGTATTCCTAGCAAAAACCCAACAGCTAATAGCTAACAGAAGCAGTTGCTGGTGATCAGCTACAAGTAACCTGGAAGTACTGAGGAGTCACAAAAGAGAATTTGCATTACATTTAAGAACAGCATGCAGCTTAGGACCACTGCTTTCACTGACTACACTAAGCCATAAAAAAGAATTGGATTCTTACCTGCCATCACAGCAATTATGGTTTATGTTGCCCCCAAAACACACACGGCAGTACCAGAACTGTGTCAACTAGCTTTAACAGCTTCCCCAGCTATTAAGTACAGTAATTTCTGCTTCCTTTTTTTTCTTGGAGGAATATTCTTTTGTTTCCAGCCTCACTTACTTATTATACACACTGTTAATTAGCAACTATTTCTCCATACTCATAGGGTTATGGAGTCCCTATGACTGGAAAAGACTCTGTACCCTTCAAGATAAGAACAGCATAAAGGCAGCAACTCGCAAGACTGCTCTAGCTTAAAGCAAAGCTTTCCTCATTGCTCTCATCTCCTTTGACTTGAGTGCTGTCATCCTTCTACCAGAGCTTTAAAAACTTCATTACCACGAATGAAGGAAGACCAGAGCAATCAGAGAGGGTAGCAGAGGGTATAACTTAAGGAGCTGTTACTAGGATTTTTTTGTTGTTCCTGGTGGACTATTTTTCTCCTTGCCAGCAAGGAGGGAAAACCAGCAAGTTGTTTTCTCCAAGATTTTTTTTTTTTAGGTTTAAGAACACGGATTATGTTGTAGCAATTTCTTCGCTGTAAAGCGTCAGCTGAGAAGTCTAACAGTAAGAAGGGCAAGGGAAAACTGAATGCTGATGCAGAGAGTGCCAGCAGACATCATCCTCATTCCACGGGATGTTTGTAGCTATGGCAGTTGAAGTCTACACTTCCATATGCTTAACATACCCTATTTATAAGCCAATTTTAGCTGACCTAGCATGTATCAGTAGTACAGTTAGAGCCAGCAGCCTGCAGGAAAAAGTGGGCACAGGTGTTTCCATAGCAAGGCCTGTGAGTGTCTCCCATACATACTTCCAGTCTAAGCAAGCACATGAAAGGCTTGGCTTGTCGCTTACCTAAGGAACCAGGAAAACAAGGGGAAGCTAGATTTTGCTTGTGTCCTAATGCCCATATAAAAATAAAGACAGATGAAATACCCTTACTACCTTGTTAAATTCCATAAGCCGGAAGAGAACGTGCTGCACACAGGTACAAGTAAAATCCCTTGCTGGCAGGTTTGCAGAAACAAATTTTTTATTTACACAGGCAAGTCTTATCTTTAAGATAAGACCCCATTTACCTCTTTACATTTCTCGAATATTTACATGACTTCATGATGCTCCAAGAAGAGAGTGATGAACAAAAAGATTACAGAAACTGTCAAAAGCATAGCAAAAAAACCCCAACCTATCATTGTGCTTTAAAACTTATGAGCTAGAATAATGTAGAAGAAATGTAGTTTTAGCACTTTGGTCCTAACGGTCATGCTCTAGAAGACACTTAAATAGCAGAGGGGATTTCAGAAGTGACCGTATCCAGAGGTTGCCAGTGACAATTCATGAGTGAATCGTAGAGTTCTTCGCTTGTCTCCGTGAATTGTCTGTTCATTTCATCAACATCCAAGTAGAGCTGTGGATCTGAAAATAAAAGCCTGGTAAGTCCAAGTATCAAATCTGAGGCATGCGCACAAAAAAACTTCATGTGAAATGGCTAACAAAATGTATTTTAAGCTAAGTGTAATAAGCTATTAGATCTACTAATTTTAGTGAGGTATTTAGTCCTCTAAAATTTTGAGCCTCACAGCTCCAACTTTTGGGAATTTGTATATTAGAAGGCTGGGACTAGAATTGTCTTTCAAGATAAAGACAAAGACAATGTTTAAGATAGTAAAGATAACGTTTAAGGATAATCAGCCATGAAACCCTCCCAAGAGTCATTTAATTCACTTCTACGGCAATACACGTTACATAGGATAGTTTCTAAACACTAACACAAAATGCCTCCACGTGAGGAACTTTGCAAACCTTCCAGGACACAAATATGTTTTGTACCGTATTTGTAAGTGCAAGCTGAATCCTCCTTTTGGAATCTGCAACATAAGCTTTTACCTCAGGGTGGAGAACAAAGCTTTTGCATATTACTGAGTTTCTAATACAAAATCTGTTTAGCGGAACCAATACAAAGAACAAAATTCTGTCTTAGACCATTTTCAAATGGGAATGAAGGCACAGGTACAAGAAACCTGCTGCGAAGCATTGACAGTGTCCCGTTTTACTTGATGCGGTCAGTGTATGCTGTATCAGCTTTAAAACCCCAGCTGATTGCAGATCAACCCCACAGAGGTTTGACCTCAGCTGAATTTTCAAGATGTTCTTCATCCAGTAGAGGTTGGCTTGTATTGTTAAAAGGCACAAGGATGGCTAAACTCAAGTGACAATGATAGAACCCTTATTACCGTCAGTAATTAGGTCATCACCGATTGCAGTCATAACTGAAGATTCCTGAAAGACAGAAAAGGCTAAGTTTAATCATAACTCATTTCAGAAAGCATCACAGATTCAAAGTGCTGCAGTCTCAACCCATTCCTTCTTCCTACAACTACAAGGATAGATGGCATTTTATCTATTTATTTTAAGAAGAAAGCCAATATTACAGTACAGGTTGGAAGGGACTTCCGGAGGTCACAACTAATACATTGACCACGATAAGACCACTTACAACAACTGTTTAATTTGCTTTAAGCAAAGCAAATCAGAAGAACAGGAACAGAAGAAGCGTACGCAATTATGCTGTCAAAACAATTCTTTGGTATGCGTGAACAAATAATGGTGTATAAATCACTAATTCTATGGATTTACTATTTAAGCACTTAAATACAAACACCTCTGAATGGAATCTGCTCTTTTAACTTCACACTAAGCAGAAAGCATGTTTTCAACTTCGGATTCTTTTTGCTGATTCACACAAATCTGTACAACATATTATCTGTGAAATATTTTCTTTACAGCAAGCGTGCACTATCTTTACCTCAAAAACAGCTGGAGCCATTAAAGAATCTCCTAAAGAGCAGTCTCCAACAGCTTGCATGCTGTCATAGGGAGCATAGGAGCTGTAGTTGTAGTCAGCGTAAGCATCGTAACTCCTCTGCGAATAGTAGTTCTGGTAATCTTGGTAATAATCATTATAGTTGTATGACTGGTACCGCTGCAATTCTGCTTTCAGTCTGAAACATGAGGAGTTGCATACAGTCAGAGAACAAGAAACTGTAAACCCAGTTCTGAACTTAAACAATTTGTTAGCTTACATACTTCAAAGCTTAAAAGGAAGCTTTCCTAAACAGTCACCTAAGTGACAGCTTAAGTCACAGCTCAAAACCTCATTTCTATAGAAGCAAGCATCCTCACCTTTGCCAATACCAGAAGGAATTGTTCTCATGGATTAACTCCAGAGCCTTGACATGGTTACCTGTACACATCAAGTATTTTTAGCGTTGGCATAAGCAAGCTGCTGCTAAGTCTCTGTGCTTTGCTAAAGATTGATTTAAGACCAGAGACATTTATCAAGCACAGCTGCTTTAAAGATGCAGTCTTAACCCTTCTATCTTTTGTTTGGTTAATTACTAGATCTTATTTCCAGAAAGAAGTGAATGGAGTCAGATTATCCATTTCAAAGAAGCATCTCACGCTGCCTGTCAGTTTGCCATGTCTACCTCCACCTGCTCAGTTTTTTTGTTTGTTTAAAGTCCATTAAACATTCAACAGCTGCCAACTATACCGCTCAGGTGAAGTCAGTCTTGCTTAACAACACAATCGCGATTCTCCAGCATGACGCCTTATTATTAGTGGGAGAATTACAAAATACGCTGGTTCTTAAGAAGAAAGGGCCAGCTGATTAGCTTTCACTACTTTCCCTTTCAAGATTTTCTCAGGGGCAGCTTCAGACTAATGACAAGAACCAAGACAAGTGCTATCTGTACTAAAACTGAGGTACACTGCATAAAGAACATTCAGATAACCCAGCTGCATATTCAAAAAAATCCGCTGTTTAGACTTGTCTTCACTGATTCTGTACAGGCAGACCTCCTGTGTCTGCAGTGCCCAGTTTCTCTCACTTGAATTGGGGATGCAGAGAAGTGAGTTCTATGCTTTTGGGGAAGAATACAAGCTGAAGGCATTCTGAAATAGCTTCCAAACTCAGCAAACATGAGGGACAAACTAATCCAATGGCTGGGTATTTCAATGCTAAGAGAGCACGGTACTCAGCCATTCAGAAACGTATTACTGATGTGTATTTTAATACCTACATTTGTTTCAATACTGCAAAGCTACACAAGTTCTAATAAAGAGGTAATCCATTGTCTTGTTACTGTAGTAAACAAACAGAAGATACATCATCTTAGGTCTTCTGCTTCCAACTGCACTCTTCCTACATACAGTTGTGTAGGGAAGGAAAATCTGAAAATACTGTTGACGTTCTTCTGGATAGCCGAAGCAAGAAAACATGTTTGTGGCTTATTCTTGTTTTCAAAATAAAACAATATTAATTTAATCAAAAAATTTTGGCAAAGAAGTTTGGACAGTGCTCTCTTGGAGAAGAGCATTTCCATTCTAAAGCAGAAGGAGGCAACATTTGCAGAATTATGCTAGGTAAACAGAAACAGAAGTGTCATTTTTTACTATTTAACAGAACACACAAGCTAACCTCATGAACATACTGAAATTGTTTATATGAAGTCCTGTTTTGTCAGTATCCTGGATCAAAGTTCATCAAATTTGGTGTCAATTCTTTAACCGTTCAGAGACCTGAATTGCCTTAAATAAGTGATAGAACTGAGCCGGTAGAGTAAGAAACCCTCTCAGGAAGTGCTAAGCTTTAAACTCCCCATTGCCCTAAGCTCATGAAAAGCAAAGAATAGCATTCTAAACCTGTTCTAGTAATAACGCCTTTGGCTTTCTCCCTGCGTTCCCATTTTTCCCCCCACTTCTTTCCTGTCAACCCACTGTAAAACTAGTTATGTGCTTCTCTCAAACTAGAGGGAAAGCTCTAAGAACAAGAACTCCCTAGCATATAAAACCACTTCTTGTCCCTTCTACCTTATGCAGGCCCAAACCTGAAAATATTTTCCAATGCATTCAGCTTTGCTGCTGTTGAGAAACAAGGCTGGTTACAATGGCAGCTAAGCCCAAGTTGCGCTGTCTGGCTAGACTTAACAGTTGGATTCCCCCAGCCATCCTGAAGCAGGTTGATGAATCCAGGGAGTCAAAACATAGGACTTCTGCATTTCTGGTTTTGTAGACTGCATCCTGTGTACAGCCACTAGAGCAAGGGCCACAGACTTTCCAAAGGCAGAGCTACAAGAATCTGATTATTTAGAATAATTGTATCAATGCACAACTCCTTGGTTACCTTTTAGAAATTCCTATGCTCAGCCGGATTCCTTTTCCCCCCAGGCCTGGTGCGTTCTGGCAGTCTTGCAGTGCCCTCATCTGATCACCTTGCTCACCAAATCTGACATAGGCATACCCTCTACTATTTTCAAAAGGGAGAAAACCAATTCTAGTATGCATAACAGTTACAAAGCTAATGAATTCAATTTCTGTCTTCTACAAAAAACAGAAGATAGCAGCTACTATAGCTTCTATTACTTAAGCAACCTCTCTGGCATGTGCACGTGCACAGAAAAGGCTTTCACCAAATTAAAAAACTTGGGCCAGAAGCAAAAAGCTTATTCCTTGGTAGCATTAAGATGCAACTCACTGAGAGCCAGCAAAACAATACATTTTAAGTGCTCTCTGCGTAAGTAATCAGATTCCATATTTCTGCATATACAGCAGTTAATCAGTTAGCACTAACCCACTCCTTTTGGAGCCACAAACTTTATTGGTCACAAACACCAAGAGCTGGCTGTAATTATCTGAACCAGTATTAACCGGTACCTCTGAACTCTTCAAACAAAAATATCTTTCAGGTGCTCTTAGAAGAACAACATCAATTGCCTGCAACAATTTGATGGCTTTGCTAAACGGAGCACTGAAAAGCACAGTGGTACAGTTTCTTTTGTAGCCTGTTCAGAAATTATAGCCCCGTGCCTACAGCTTCAAATCAGGCCAAGCTTACCAGCCCAACTCTTACAGCTTAAGTTCACTGCACTCGAATGCCTTCAAGACGTGCTTTTAGGAGCCATGGAGAAGAACCCTCTGGTAAGACCACCATTATAAAGTACTGAGTGTTGTTTTACACTTAAAATAGAACTATCTGTTACAGTCATTCATCAGCTTTCCCTAGGCTGCTGCTCTCTCACTACTGAATGTGATCCTGCTCTCAGTTTCCCACTAACTTTTTCCCCCAGCGGTTATGGCCTCTTTTCATCTATGACACTTTTAAGGGACTACACTGTGTTGAAAAATGCTGGTTAACATTTCCTTTTACACAAGGTGCCTCATCGAATTTTCCTGACTAAACCAAACCCCAGAACCTTAACTAGAAGAGGAAGCACACAAACACACACGCCTCCCTGGCCACCATATCTCCCCAAAACATATCTGTTCAGTAACAGACCAACTGTAAGAATACTGCGATTAAAATCAGTATAGCTCTATACACTGCTTTTGTTCGGGATTACTAGCTAATGTCCTTCCCCTTACCCCTTCTGGAATTAATACTGAATTCTGTACTCTAAAATGTGGTTCTTAAGTCATACAAATGACATTTAACAATCAGAATTTTTCCACACAGTGATCCTCAATAAAAACTTCAATCCTCTACTGCAGTCTTTCAACAAATTAAAGGAATACAAAACTGGCTAATAACTGTTCAGTGATTTTTGGACCTTTGTAGCACTAGAGTAACAGCAGTACACTCTGCAGCATAGTTGCAAGTACGTGGGAATAAGATACTCTCTCTCATCTCTTTTTTTCTCTGAAAAGTGTGAGGCCTCTATTTCACCCTACTAAAGATTTTACCACCAACTGTACTGCTAGCATTGAGACACTACAACTTCTGTGCTTGTATGAGATGCAGGACAGGTTCCTTAAGGTGTCGCAATTTTTTGTCTAAACCTAGTGTTGAGATCAAAAAAGGGATTGCTACTAATTGCGTACGTATCAATAACCAGGACAGAAGACATGCTGCATATAGGAATTAAACTTTTTCTAAAGCTCTAGTACATGAACATATCAAATCCCGCAGATTTTTTCTAGTATGGTTTCAGAGGTCTTACTTGATGGACATAAGCGCACAAGTGAAGACAAAAGATACTCTGTTTACCTGAAGTACTGGTTTGCAAGTACTGCTTCTCTTCTGTCCTTCCCAAAATAAACTGTGAGGCAGCTGCAGACTCTGCACCTGAACACTCTGAGTGAACACCGAATGTAAATGATGGCAAGGCAGCATTTTGTGGACGCAGCCGCAGCACCAAAACCTGCAGAAATAAGTGAATGTCAAGTCCGTAACCCACGGTGTATCTGCAGTACGTGAAGGTTTGAACTACATTCTAGTCCTGATCTTTCCAGTCAAAACTGTTTAACAAACAACCCACCAAACAGTAAAACAAACAAGAAAACCCCATGCTTCCTCTCTACATAAAACTTTTCACAACTGTGTTTTCTGCCCACCACCTGGCTTTAAAAAGTATACGAACTTCTTTGAAAGATCATGTTTTTAGTCTGAACTCCAAATGAACAACGTGTAGGGCATGTAAAGAACAAGCACGTCATTAATGAAAGCTTTTCTCTAAAAAGGATAAACTTATTCTTGGGGAAAAGTGTGGAAACAGATGTTATCTAGGCAATATTCCTACAGGAAAAACGAATAATTTTGCCACACCTCAAAGGAAAAAATAATTGTGCTTAACAGGTAAGAAAATAAAAAAAATCAGAGCAAACCAAAAAATAAATCACAGAATATGCATCCTCGTTTTAATCATTAAGTATTACCTCTGAGCTCTGCTTTGGTGCTTGGCTTTGCACTTTCACAGGCTACACACTTCGTGGCCTCTGCTTTGTTTTGAACCAAGCAGGTCTCCCAATCCCAGCTTCCTTCGGGCTTCTTGAATTTGTCTAAATCCAGAAATTCTCCAGAAGGAGCAGAAAATGCAGATGCACTGCTACTGGTCACAGGTGTTGGACCCTCTGTGAGACAAACAAGACAGTTAACCATCCTGTTTGAACATGAACTATAAAATGAACATTAACTTTTAAATTTGATTTGTCAAATCCCACAGAAATGTTCAAAATTACTCCGCAACTCCCCCCCCCCCCCCGCCCCTGAAAAAAATAAAAGCCACCAAAAACCCACAAAGAAACAAAGAAACAAACAAAAAAACCAGAGTGGAACTCAAAGCTTCCAAACAACACACAACTCTGTTCAGCACACAAGCTTCTGCTGCTGTTGACCATAGTGTAACCTCCATAAAGAGGCCTGACAGGTGCCTTTTAAAAAAAAGGTGCCTTTTAAGAGAGAAGCAGAAGATAACGCTTCAAATTCAAAACCGGAAAGACAAGAATGGCTCTTCCCTTCCACAGCACACGCAGAAAACTTTTATCCTAGTATTACTTGCATCGCTCTTCCTCCTGACAAGTGCAACGTAACCGTGCAATTCACTGCACCATGGTCACAGTAAACCCCTCATTTCCAAAATTCCTCCTTGCAATGGCAAGAGCCTCAGACAAAGATGCCGACTGACCGCTCAGAGGTTGGAAGTCCAAGAGAATCAACTCTGTCTGAAATCCATTATCTTACCTCATGAAATTTCAGTCTTACCGCACAGGATGATTACAAAAGCCCGGTCTAGTCCATCTTAATTTGTTTCTTCCACGATATATTTGCACAGGTGTTTTTCGATGTAATGGCATGTTAAATGACATTTAGAGTCAAAGTTAGAATTAGAATCGTATTTTAAAAACAATACAACCACGCTCAAAATCAATTACGGTCACACACAATGGGAAACAACCCAGTACTGCCCTGAAGAAGTTACCCAGCGGGTCACTCGCTTTCTTGAAGCCTACCACTGACCTTCATAGGCATCTCTCTGCTTTAGCTTAAGACTAGTTAAGACTACACTGTCTTGAAATCTGGCTTCACATCTCCCCTCAATTACATACAAACGGTGAGTAGAGGCATTTTGGACACATTCTGTAATTTTTTTTACTTATTTTTTGAAAGAGAAAAACGCAGTCATTTTTAACTCTTTCTATGGAGTTCTCATTTTCGCCAGTGAAAAATCACTATGTTGTTTTTAAATTAAGTCACCCACTTCAGCCATCTTCCCTCACCAGCTGCAAAGCCGGGGGTATCTGCATTGATCCAGCTCCGTACTAATACATTTCACAATCAGTTCAATTTATGCGACAGGCTGGAACCTGGGCTGAGACCTCTGAAGTGCCTGTAAACCAATCCTGCAGACAGCCGCTAACCCATCAACCGTACCTGGGAATCGTGTTGCTTAAAATATTCCATATATGCAACGTACTTTTATTCTGTACAAGATTCACAGAGGCTAGGATGGAAACAACAGGAAAAAAAGGACCATACCTGGTTTCTCAGACTGACAGGCTACACATTTGTTATCTTCCGTCTTATTTGGTACAAGGCATATTCCACAGTCCCAAGAGCCTTTCGCCTTCTTAAATTTGTCTTCAAAGCCCAGAGTGGCTGTTGTGTCAGTGCTGCTCGAGGAGGATGTCACTGTCACCGAGCTGTCTGTGACCACTGGTCATGTCAGAGCAGGCATTACTCCCGTTCCAGGTTTTGGTGTCTCACATGCTATACATTTTGTAGCTTCCGGTTTGTTTTGGACAAGACATGTATCACAATCCCACGTTCCAGGTACTGTTTTGAATTTGTCTCCAAAGCCCAGCATCCCTGCTGGGGGCGCTGCTGGCTTTGAGGTGTCGCATTGACTTGAACTTACTGTCTGTTTCATACTCTCAACTGTTGACGCTTTAGTAGCTTGACAAGTTACACATTTGTCCTTCATGTCTTTGTTTTGCAGAAAAGGGTCACATGTATCAGATTGCCAGTACGATGCTTGTTTAGAAGTCTCTTTACCTGCAGAAAAAGTTGTTATTGCAGGCCTAGTATAAACCACTGTGCTTGTTGTAGGTTGTGCAGACGTAGAAGAGCGTGTTTTCAACAATCCAAAGTCTAGGAAGCAAGAAAAAAAAGTCTTCCTGTTAGCGCGGCACCTCACTACATGTAACTAAGTGACTTTACTAGAGGGCAAAAATTTCAGCTCAGGTGCCAATGGTTACAACTAGACATTCAGACCGAGCGCAACAGGAAGTCCCCAGAAATCTTATCTAAACGGATGAAATTTCATCTGCTGCACTGGGTCACAACAGAACATTTCGTTAAAGCTTCATTTAACTCTTTGTTTCCAAGCAAGCTTTAAATCAACATTTTCACTGGTCGATACAAGTACAAACAGACAGTAGCTGACTGAAATCTGACAGTCCAACGTGGAATGGAAATAATACAATTTGATTAAGACGCGATGCCCAATCGAATCAGATTTCTAAAGCTCCTCCTTCCGTAGCAGATGACTCAAATCTACTCCAGTAACTGTACAGAAGTTTGTACTCGGAGCAGCAATCCATGCGGTATTTTCCCACAGATGCTGAATATTAATTAAATAATAAAAACTCAGGACAATTGAACAACTGTCTAATTTTCTATAATCTTTTTCAAAATGCATCGGACACAGGACAACTCCTTATTTAAAAGGTGGCAATTTTAACAGGAAAGACAAGCTACTAATACAGAAAGACTAAAGGAAATGCATCTTAAACAGCAGCTCAAGTTGCTTGTAAATCTACCTTGAACATAGTTGTTTTGTGGTTTGTTTGTTGGGTTTTTTTTAGTCAAAAATGAAGTCTTTGAACAATGTGGATTTAGATTCTGCTTCTTTTAAACCGATAAAGAAAGTGAATGTCACTTCACTCAGAGGTCTTTCCTTAAACAAAACGCACAATGTATTTTCTCTCACTTAGCTCTTTCCAACAGAGAAATGTGCTGCCTTCTTAACAAGTATGTAAGTTAGAAGAAGACTTTTGGGAAAAGATCAAATTCAATAAAGCCCTTTTTCTTAAAAGATATCTTTTCCACAGACACACTTTATGAAACTGTTGAAAACAATTGCAATTGCTTAAAAACAAAATTCAGAAAAGGGTTTTTAACGTAAAACACTCCACTTCTGTTTGCAGTTTAAATTTTAATCCACAGGAGCCATTGTAAGCTAAGGCCCAAAGATTCGCAGCTTTCGCCATGTATTTGGAACTGAAGCTCTTTCCTATTCTTTCTTCACCTGGGCTGAAGGTGGGACAGGAGTGTTGAGCTTTACAAACATTTCCTTTTCAATTCCACAAATTGTATTTACTTAAAATGAAACACCGATTATCTGGCTAATTCTCTTAGTACCTCATTTACAATTACATCCTAACACGTAAAGGAGATGCAACCCATCTGCTTTTCATCTTGCAGTTTTACTTCCAGCAACAAACACCACTTAGAATAGAAGGGGGCAGATGCACCCTAACAAACGCAGCGCTTAATGTAATGCTCTCCTACATTCATATTTATAGCAGATACTCTATTAACCATAAGTCGTGTGTTGGTTTTTTTTTTAATAAAAAATGCTAGCGTATTTTTTGCAGCATCTTTTTAAAAGGAGTTCATTATCTCTCCAGGATTTTTTAGAACGTCTAAGACGCTTCCTTCCTTTAAGACGTGGGCAGTGGTGAAGGGACCACCAGCAAAATCTTTGACCTCCTCTTTCTGTGTGTTGATGTTGGTTGAGGTGGTGGTGTCTTTTGAAACAAAAGAAAACAAAAACAGCTTTCACAATGTGACCTAGTTAGAGCAGATTATACTCACTTTTGTTAGAAACAAGAATTTCCAGCTTTCATGCTTCTCACATAAGAATCTTCACAAATTCTACTTACTTTGCAATGCTTTATGATTACAAGCAAAACAAAAAGCAACAAAACAAAAAAAAATTATAAAAGCAGATCTGTCACTGGAAAAATACTGCAGAAGTCCAACACTGCCTGGAATTGCTAGCATGCGCAGACAGGACAGATTGAAGATTTAATAAAGAAAAAAAGGAAAATCAGCACTTCAGATCTGAAGTGCTAAAGTTTCAGTTACCTAGGGTAAGAAAGGGCATCACTGGAGTACCACTGGGTCCAGAAAGTTCTGCCGATTTTACAACGGGAACACTAAATGTAAACCCAATCTGCTATGAACAAGAGAGGTTTTTCAGATTCTCAAGCCACAGGAACTTCAATCGAATGCACACACAAAACCAAATCTGAAAGCTGCTCTTCACATTTGTAGCACGCATGCTGAATGACAAATTATAAGCCAGAAGCCTACATACTTTTCTCCATCAAGGCAGATTCTGCTTTAGTGTTCTGCAACAGCCTACTAAATGCCTAAGAAAAAAAGTCAAGCTCCTTTATTATTTTACTTACAGAAGACGTAGGTAGCACTTCTGCCTCAGTAGATTTCACAACTGGAGATGAAAACGCGAACTCAGGACTGCTAACAGTACTTGCTGGTTGTATCTGTATTTTCAAAAGAATTAAAGGTTTATATTTAAGAGCAACAACTACCTGAATTCACTACCCAACAGAAGTCCCGCAGTGACGTCGAAAAACCTGATGTTTGAGTTATTTTGCAGATAAAAGTAATAATAAAACACAGGGAAGTTTCCAAGTGGGTATAGGACAATATCTTCAAAACCAAATTCCAGAAACTGAGAGGAAAAGCTGGAGATGCTACTTAGGTCTAAATGCACGGAAAAGCAAGCCAGGAAGCTGAAGAACGGCAAACTCAGCCCAATGATACTCCAAGAACTTCAGCAAACACCTCAACATGTTAAAGCAGCTGTCTACTTCAAACCGTACAAAAAATATTTCAAGTACTCTGGAACAGATTAATGTTTATTTTATTGCAATAATATGCCAATTATTGCACCCTAGGCTCATTCTATGTGAGGCTTATATGACCACGTTACCTCTAATTTAATAACTTAAATAAAGTTGTGGTTTAACCATTGCAGGCAACTAAGCACCACACAGCCACTCGCTCACTCCCTCCAAGTGGAACAGGGAAAAGAACTGGAAATAAAGAAGTAAAGTTGTTAAATTTGAGGTAGCATTAATGACTCATCGCATGTAATGGCTACCTGGAAAGACAAATGCCATAACCCTGTACATACTCCCCACTCCTTCCCCTTCTTTCCCCCAGCATTTATTGCTGAGCACGATGCTAAATGGTGTGGAATATCCCTTCGGTCCTCTGGGCTCCGCTGTCCTGGCTGAGTGCCCTCCCAGCCTCTTGTGCATCCCCGACCTCCTCGCTGGCAGGGCAGCGTGAGAAACAGAAAAGGACTTGTCACTGTGTAAGCACTGCTCAGCAACAGCTAAAACACCAGTGCCTTACCAACACTGTTTTGCTCACAAATCTGCAACACAGCATCATCTACTACGAAGAAAATTAACTCTACCCCTGCCCAAACCACTATAAATAACTTGGCATAAAGTCCACACCCCCCTTCCCCCCCAGACTTCCACAGCATTTGAAGCAGTTATACAATCACGTTAAATGGGAGTTGGCAGGCTCTAAGACTGAGAGAAGCAGAATCAAAACATTTATGCCTTTTTCCCCAAACTGGCATACAACCCCAATTCATTCAGCTGCGTAGAAACTAATATTTGTTAGTTTCATGAGCACCACAGAAAAAGTCAACTCGCAATAAAGCAGTATACTCATTGTAAACATTATTTATAGCATAAAGATTTACCTTGCCCGCCGCCGTCGCTGCTGCATCTGCCATGCCTGCCGCCTCCGTTGAATTTGCCACGCTTGTCGTTGCCGCTGTTGACCTTGATATGTCCTTTGTCATCAGCAGGTATGGCATGCCCGCCGCCATTATTGGATATGTCAAGCCTGAGGGCACTGTTGAACACGTTATGCCTGACGTCGCCGTTGTATATATCATGTCCTCCACCTCCTCCTCTGATAGATCTGTCAAGTCCTCCACCTCCGATGGATCTGTCATGCCCTCCACCTCTGATGGATTTGCCATGCCCGTCGCAGCTGCTGGAGTTGCCGTGCTCATTGCTGCTGTTGAAACAGCGCTCGGTGACGCTGAGACAGCGCTACTACCAACGAAACTGGAATTGAACTGAGGCAGCGATGCAGCACTGATGGGTAGGGGTATTTTCGGTAGCACTGGTTCCTCCACTTCCTAAAGTTGCAAATTTTAATTTTTCTTATACAAGACATACTACTTTCTCACCCCATCGCACCCAATTTATTAACAAAATTAAATAGAACAAAAATCCATACAAATTAAGAGAAAGCAAGTTTCCAGAAGAAATCCCGATCTCCCCACCTCTGTCTACCACGTCATTTTAATTTATGGCAGGCCTGCTTCCACATTATACTCTATTCAACAACTGTACAGCAAGAACACTGAAAGTTAACTCAAAACCTGTGCAGAACAGAGAGGCACAGATCACATTTTTTTTCTTTCTTTTCTATACTTTAGTCATCAAAGCTCTAGAGAAGCATCATCCTTTCTAACTACCCTCGCATGGCTTCAATTAAGAGTACACTCTCAAGACAAGTGAGAAAGTGTTCCTCTTGCAAAATTAGGCAGGATAGCTGCCAAAGTTTCTAAAGTCATTACAGCAGTGAACGTGGAAAAAGGTAATGTTTAAAGAAGCAGGTAGGTTCAACAACCAAACTAAACACAAAAAGCACCAAAGAAAGTCAGACTAGCAGCACTGAAGATTGTGTTCTGGTAAATACAGTCTATACCATGTATCAGGATGCAAATATAAAAATCAGAAGAGAGCCTCTTAACAACTTCAATTTTCATCCCTGCCACTTACTTTATTTGATTACTAAGATTGGATGAGTTATGTTTTAAATGGCATAGAAAATCTGACCAAAATTTGTACAGTACTATCATGATCTACTTAGAAATGACTAGGCAGGGATGTAAGTTGGTACTACTGATATTCAGTGCATCCTGTAGCTTACATCTGTTTCACAGTTTTGATTTGAAAAGTTTATGGAACTTTTGATATTTGGACCATTATTTTATTTGCGTTACAGGAATAAACAACAGTGTTTACGATTTCTTTATATTGCATCATCCAGAAGTCCCATTTAATGATTTGAAACTTAAATTAACTTAAATACTTAATATTAACTTAATATTAATTAAATACTTAATGTTAACGTAAATACTTAAATTAACTTACAGGCAGCTTATATAACATCCAATAAAAGAAAAAATAATCTGAATATTCATGGTCATAGTTTTATGGAATAGATTTTTCCTATTAAAATGAGAAAAAAACTCTCTCACAATGAGTTGGGTGAGTATCAAAAACTGAGTCATCGTTAGCAGACATGCAGAATGCTCTCTTCTACTACTCTTTTTCACACTCTTGGCCTGTATCTTTCTGTACGACTTAAATATGAAACCAAAAATTAAGCTTTTTTTTTTCTTTTTATACTTGGCACTCGTTTCAAGTATCATTCCTGTAGAAAAACTATACAAACCTTCACCAAAACATTACTTCTCTTCTTAGGACTCATTCATTCAATTGCTAACGAGAAATGTTATAGTTTGAAGAATCTCCAAGGTAAGAGAATTAAAAATTTCAAAATTACATAAGCAAAGTTCAGGTATTCAAACACAGGAAATCAATTGGAGCCTGCTCTGAAACCCACAAGAAAACAAAAACAATGCAAAAATAAAGCGGTATTGTTATAATTTACTATGATGCAATAAAACTGACACACTTAGCTAGTTACTTCAGTAAGCTCAGTGACAGCAATTAATTTAAGAGTCACTTACCTGTTCTTGTACAGCTCTTGATAAATAGTGTATTCCTCTTTCCCTTCTCATTTTGCCACCTCCGCTACTCACTCCTGAAGACAGACCATTGGACGCAGCAGTACTGAATTTGTAGCTGGTCACATTGCTAGCACACGACAGTACAGAAGTTGGGGGAAACAAGAGAAAAAAAAATTACCAGCCAAATTTTTTTTTCAAGATATTAGAGCTGTTATTAGTCCTAGAATTGAAACCTGCTGATCAGAAAAAAACTAAAGCTGTCTCACAAGTTGCTAAACGCTGGTAAATACTTGATGTTCTAAATAGGAAAAACTTTATTAACAGCAGCAATGAAAAGGACATACATAAGTGCACCGTTCACACGGGAACAATGACTAAGCCAGAAGACCTGAAATAGAAGAGCTGATTTAGATTGTTATTTTCCAGTGCTTCCTTTAAATAGGACTGGTTCTCTGATTCTGCGATGCACGTGTATCTTTTGCAGGGATATAAAAGAACAGCTCACAAAAATACAGAAAGAGTGCACATATGCACACATACACATGGGAAACACTGCCAACAGCTCTGATAGAATAGGGACGCCTTAGACTTGTGTGGCAAGGTAATATGGCCTAAGCTTCAGAAGCAGCTCTGGCTTTCATGTGGCCATCAGCAGGAACAGCAGAGGTGTTTGGGTATGCCAACATTCCAGAAGTCTTTTCAGACATGAATACAGATCCCTTTTGTAAGGCATACAAAGGCGTTTTTCTGGTACTTAAAAAAGCCTAGCTCAAAACCAGAAAGATATCCTAATCCAAGAGCAAATGGGGAAAATATAACCCAAACCAGAAGTGGAATAGGGAATAACTCTAACAAAAGTACTATGGCAAGAAAATGAAGTATGCCTGGAAAAACTGTGACCTCAAAGCTTATCTTGCAGCCAATCAGTCAGTCAGTACAAAAGTGCATTAGATCGCACTGGAAGACACCAGGTCAAACTCCCACAATACTGAGGAGGAGAACTGGTCTAAACTTGTCAAATACTTGACAACAGCCTGCTTAGCACTGTAACTGCATAGAGGAAGACAGATCCCTAAGGCAGATGCTCAGACTTTTCTCTAATCCAAACTGTCAATCCATTAGAATTCTGAAAAAAGTCTTACATCAAAATAGATCTTCATTCAGACAACTATCGCTTGCCCATAACAGCCCATATTCCTCTTTCTGTTAACACCTGTGAGCTTCAAGGGGGCAAAGACAGTTGTCAGCCTTCAAGCAAGTCTAATCTACAATTGGACTCAGGATATAAAATATATATATATACACACACACGCATAGATATATAGCATTGGTGGGCCAGAGATTTACTGAGTATTCCAACTCAACTGTCCAAAGGGACTCTTGCCAGCAGATCAGTGTGGTGCTCCTGCTCCAGAACATGGCACCCAACAGAGACCAGCATCACAAAAAACACTACCACCACTACCTACTCTACAAACAAAAGGTAGGGCACTGCAATAAACTTTGTGAACGAAATCAAAAGCAGTGTGAGTTTTCTGTATCTCCTTCCTAAATGGAGAAGTAGAAAGGAGTTCTAACAAAGACAATTTAGAACAGTTTGAAAAAAACATAATTAAAACCCAGCACCTGATTGCACCTGTACCAGAACCTTAAAGCCAGTCGCTTCCACCCCTAAAAAGGTGGTTGTTGTGAAGTCCAACTTTTAGATGCCAAAACAAAGTGTTGAGTTCTTTCTGCAAGCCAAAGAATGCCCATGGTCACCTAAGAATTGCTTGGCAGATGAGCATAGAGTCAACAAAATTCCCTGCTACTGTTCTTTGAAAAGAGCGACTCCCTAAAAACCGAGTGCAAAGTCCCTTAACTCAAGCATTATTACCCAAAACACCATTTGCCCAGAAGGAAAAGCCATCAATATTATCTGGAGGATAACTCATTTGACCTAAACCAAGAAAGCAGTATAACACAAAGCAGTCTCCTCAAGAAGAAATTCAATTAATTCTGCTGGATTTTTTTTATTTTAGAGATGAGTTAGCATTTGGCCTCAAATGATTCTAAAGAACACATGGTCTTCATGTGAACTCAAAGCAGACAATTAACTTCATCATGAAAGGAGTATTAAAAAAAAGAATAATAAATCATAAATCTTCCTCCATGTTTTTGCTTAAAAAATAAAGAAAAAAACACATCAATAAACATCCTCCTGAACTGTAACTCACTTCCCCTACTTCACCTTCTAAAGAATGCTTCAGAAAGAATCATCCCATTAGGACAGAGCTTTCAAACTGCAAGCAATTAAATAGCTAAAACTAATAGCTTTTCCCCTAGGGAACATTAAGAGGGACAAATTATTTTGTTATAAGTAAACTGAGTTATAAACCATGAAATATCTGTCAAAGCAAAATTTGTAACGCTACAGATTTAGTTAAACTACAAAATGAGCCATATTTCCTGTAGAAGGAAAAAATAAGGCCTCCAATAGCAAAGATCCTTTCTGTGGATACAGCATTATAACGTGCTTCGTTTCCCATCTTCGTATCCTTCTCAGAAGATAAACTTGGGATAAAAAGCGGTGTATCAGTACTTTTATTCTTGCTCATCTTCCTTCCTTTCATAAAAACAACAATTTTCTCAAAGTTATATTGATCTTCAAACACAATCCAGACTTTGCAGCTGCCTCAAAATACAAAATTTTCATTGGATTTCCCATTCCTTTTACTGAGAACTGTCACCACCTTTCAGGTGCAGACCGTACTGAAAAAGGAGATTTCTTTCTTTCTTCAAGTAAGTTTTAAATTAATAGATGTCATACCTTTCAGATGGTTCTGCTCGCTGTTCTGCAGGCAAAGTCTTCTCTCTCATCCCCTGCAAGTTAAGTTTAGTTCAAGACTTAGCTGAATATGTACAGAATACACAAAGTACCAACAACCACTTCATGTGTTTTTTTGTGGTTTTTATTTTATTTATTTATTTTTAATTTTATAGCCCTGAATACACCTCACCTACTTAACGTTGTTCCCTAATTCAGCATTGTGGGTACAGTTCAGTTAAATTTTGGGGCTAAAGTAAGCATCACTGCTTCACTCAGCATTGAGGACAAACTGATAGAACACTAAATCAAATTTGTCAAATCCTCTAACAAAGAAAGTAATTATTTTAAACAAAATGACAAAAATTGTGTGTGTGGGGGGGAGAGTTTTCATCAAAACTTGTGTTTGCCAACCCCGTAAAAGGGACATACTTTTCTGTTTTCTATCATTTATCAACAAACAAGAAAAAAAAAAACTCTACCCCCCTAAAAACTAAGCAGTTGCTGCTACATTCATTTTAGAACTTTACCAAATGGAGATTGTGCTGGCTAAACAATACAGAGATTGAAAGAGTTAAAAGCAATAAGCAACCAGTATTACTGTCCACTTTGATTTCCAGCCTAAGAAGCCCATACACTTAACACGTGGTCATTTGTACACTCAGACTGATACTGGAAACACAGATGTTTTCGCAGAAAGAGATGCCCATTTAATTTTATGGAAAATTTATCAGACTCCATCTACTCCAAAGCAATCAAAACCGATAACTCAGCACATTGTCAGAACTCTCACTTGGAGCACATAGCTCACCTGGAATAGTTTACACAGAACACGAGCATGTTTCATCAGTGACAGCTTTGTGTACATGAGAATATAAAAGGAAAACATTTCTGTCTTTTAATATTCTTTCACTGAGAACAGGATGACTCAATAGCACATCATGACATCGTGAAAACAACCACAAGACACTGAGTGTTCCAAAAACAGAATTAAATCCATAAAAGCTCAATCTATTTCACAATGGTTCCCACTGCCTTAAAGCTCGCCTCAAACATACTATCAGTACTTTTTGCAAAGATAGGATAACAATTGGTTTGAGAAACATTCCAAGACTGGAAAAAAAAAACAGGCACATAAGGACTCAAAAATGTACTCACTTGGAACTTTGTGTCTACTCTCTGGCAAATTTTGCTGGACTGAGTAGTTGAAGTCGGTGATGGTTCAGAATACCGCGTATAACGCATCGGTTGACGGTTTACCGTTGGTGTCACAAGTCTCTTAACAGGTGGAGGCTGGAATGCATTCTGGGATTCCAGCTTTGAAAGGGAAACAGCAATCAATTTATCCTTACGTCCACCCAAATTAATTCCAATATTTATTGATGAAAACAAATTACAGAACTATAAACCTCCCCCCATCGGTCTTGGCACTCAGTGAATACGATTTGAAAATTCTGAAGACCGTTCAACTTGTAGAGGGAAATCACCAGAAAACCAGTAACGAAATCCATAAAGCTATATATAAGTAGCCAAAGTCTGACTGAATTCCATTTCAAAATTTGGCAGTTAGCTTCATAGACAAAATAATTCATGCTACCATAATTAAAATAACCCATGTTCCTAGAATATGCTCCTATCTTTTCCTCTGCCCACACTGTGATTTTTTTTTTTCAGTAGCTTAATTCATTAATTTAACATTCGAAGTGTTAAGCAACTAATTATACAGGCTTCTGGGCTTCACATCCCCTACATTTTCCCTCTTCAAAGTTACACAAACAATAGAACACACTCAAAAAAACCAACTTGTCAGTCTTACAATAATCTCATTCATTAAAATATGATCCAATGCTTTACATGTGCATTAGATGCACTTCAAGTAGTGGGTTTGACTTCCCTTTTCAAAGCATTTTCACAGACCAGAGTTAATTTTTAACACAGACCACTGCGTGTTCTGCAAAACTGACTTAACTGAACTGTCAGACAGAAAACAAACCCTAAAGGCTACAAGATTTACCGATGGCTCCGCCTGCGGTCTTAAGGATCAGAAAATACAGTCTTAGGAAGCATGCTATTGTTCAAATCAATACCAACAGGAAATTTTTGTTTACGCTGCAGCTTTAATTTCACAGTATCTCCCAGCTCTTAGTAATAGGATTCACACTCTCTCTAAAGTATATAAAAATACATCTTTCTAAAAAATATTACATTCAGTTTGAAACCTTGAATAAGACATGTTTTATGTAAGTTCACAAATCTACTTCGAGTGAACGACGGTTCATTGCTGGTTTTAAAGGTAAAAAAGAAAAATATTAATTCCCCCAGTTAGGCATTCAATACACCAAGAGCTATTCTGCCTGGTACAGTTCCTTGAAATAAGAAAAATACCACATCACTGCTACCCACTGCAGAAGTTTAGCCCGAGTGCACAAGTGTTCCGTCAACCGCATGTTCACTTTAGCAGGAAAACACACGATCGTCTCCTCAGCAAATAATTGCTTCTCATCACGGGCTACCCTTCTCCCGCCACCATTATGAATTCTAGTATTATGAATAGACAATCTATCTCCTTTCACCCACTGACAGCTGCGTGCAACATTCATTTAGTGGCTGACAATTTCAGGCTCTCTGTTGCAAATCTGGCAGATCTTTCTTAATGCCTTATCACAGGTGTATTGCTATAATATAACTGAGAATTCACACCAGATTTGGTTTTAGTTATTTGGATAATATTTATGATATACTTCACTTCTCCATGCCCTTGTAATTTGGCAGATGGTGAAAAGATGGTCCAGGAAATCTGAGATGTTTGTAAACTCTGAAGTGATTGTAAACTTAATTATACATCCATCCAATCAAGGAATTGGCACAGAAACTTCTTGAGACACTGTCCCTTTTCTCATTAGAACAGAAGATGAAAAGTTTGCACATCTTGTTATTTCCTTCAGTCACCTGATCTTCAAGTGGTCATTTAAGGGTTTTGCAATTTAATAAGCCCAAGGATACCCCTAACTAAAGTCATCAAAAAAAGATGACTAGTTTTCATTTTTTAAACAAAATGAAAGGAAATCATGCTTTACCACAGCATTATCACCAGTTCTGTGCTACCTCCAAATAGGAATTTAGGAGCGTTAAGATTTATAGCGTCAGAAAAGAAAAAGAAAAAAAAAAACCTCTACCCCCCTAAAAACTAAGCAGTTGCTGCTACATTCATTTTAGAACTTTACCAAATGGAGATTGTGCTGGCTAAACAATACAGAGATTGAAAGAGTTAAAAGCAATAAGCAACCAGTATTACTGTCCACTTTGATTTCCAGCCTAAGAAGCCCATACACTTAACAAGTGGTCATTTGTACACTCAGACTGATACTGGAAACACAGATGTTTTCGCAGAAAGAGATGCCCATTTAATTTTATGGAAAATTTATCAGACTCCAACGATGGTTCATCGCTGGTTTTAAAGGTAAAAATGAAAAATATTAATTCCCCCAGTTAGGCATTTAATACACCAAGAGCTATTGTGCCTGGTACAGTTTTGCAATTTAATGATACCCCTAACTAAAGTCATCAAAAAAAGATGACTAGTTTTCATTTTTTAAACAAAATGAAAGGAAATCATGCTTTACCACAGCATTCTCACCAGTTCTGTGCTACCTCCAAATAGGAATTTAGGAGCGTAAGATTTATAGCGTCGGAAATTAACAATTTTCCTCCTCTTTACTTTGAATGGTGATAAAAAGCAGAAAAATTAGTTTTCTGTGCCCGAATGAACACGGAAGTCTGTACAAAGTCTATATGACCACTCAAGCAGTATTTTTCTATTTGTGATCATTTCTTCAAGAGCAAACTTGCCTCAACAGGAATTTTAATATGCAGCTTCACCCCAAGTTGGGGGACAAGATAAAACGACTTGGTGTGTTCTAGAGCTGTTGCTCTCAACTTACAAAGATAACATAATTCTTAACCTGAGTAATCTTCACAGCCCATCATCTATTGTGGATACATGCCAATATTAACTTGATTTGATGTCTATGTTGTCACTGAGGTTTGAGAAAATTTTTCTAATAGTGATAAAGCATTGAAAAAGTTATCTACCTCAGCTTAAGACATTATTGGTTCTTACCTTTCTTCGTTTGGACTGGAAGTCAGTAATATCCGGTTTATCTATGTCCGGAGGCTGAGGGAAAAAACAAAGCATAAATATTAGAGGGCAATTTTTTTCTCCTGAGAGAGAGGGTTCCCTGCAACAAAAATGTGGGGGTTCATGGTCAACTTACACAACACAGCGGCAAAAGAGATGTCATTCTTTTAGCATCCTGTTGAAAAAACAGCGCAATAAATTAAACCGGCCACAACGTAAGGAAGAATAGTTTTATCTTTATCCTTTGATGGCACATTTACTAAGTTTTATAAACACATGAAGCAAAAACAGATTAAAAGAAGTGCTATTTACCAACAAAGGGCTTGACAGCTTCTCCACTGCCTCCAAGATGCACCACGCTGAGGTACTCAAGGTAGCGTGGGACCGCACAGTTTCTTCTCTAGCTTTCGCTCTCTTTTGTGCCTGAAAAATTAGCATTTTAAGTGTTACAATGGTCAATTCTCAGCTAAGGAGGCATGTTTTTTACGTCCCAAGGCTACACTGATGATACAATCAATATATTCTGATGACAGAGAAACATGCAGTCACTGGGAGTTCAAGCCATAAAGAAGAGAATACGTTCGGAGTTTAATGAAGTTTACCTTGGGCCTCAGTGCATCTTGCACGTGCTTGTTGCACGAGCAATAAAAGAACTCCGTACTTGTAAAAGGTCAAGACGGATGATGCCAGGACTGCTAAGGCCTCCGAAGCAGTAATCAGGGAAACAGAACTCAAGAAAAGGCTTGTGGTACAGAAAGCATTTTCAGTAACAACACAGACCTCAGAGTTTCACGATGGTCTAAGTGTACCATCTTAAAATCAGTGTATACAATCATAACCAGGAACTAGTTTTACTTCTCTCTTGCTTCCTCCCTTCCCCCAAGATTAAAGTTGGCTGCAAATCTTTGTCTTAAAAGATAAAGATCTGATTTAAACTGTAACAGATCTAAACATTACACTGAAAAAGTAAACTGTTTATTTGCACCACCCAACTTCAAATATCAGTCAAAAACTTCCTTTGGTGTGACTTTTTTTCTTCCCAGGTTAAACCCCTCAAATAACCACACTGTGCTTATCACACGATGTGAAGACAGGAAGCAGACCACGCAGCATGTAAAAACACAAGTGAGACTCACAGAACCACAGAATGGTTAAGGTTGGAAGTGACCTCTAGAGATCGCCTGGTCTACCCCCCCGCTCAAGCAGGGCCACCCCGAGCAGGTTGCCCAGGACCATGTCAAGTCAGCTCTTGAAGACCTCCAAAGAGGGAGACTCCACAGCCTCTCCGGGCAACCCGTGCCAGGGCTCCATCACCCGCACAGTGCAAAAGCATTTCCTGATGCTCAGACAGAGCCTCACGTTTCAGTTTGTGCCTGTTGCCTCTTGACCTGGCACTGGGCACCGCTGAAAACACAATGGCTCTCTATGCTCTTTGCACCATCCATTCAGGTATTTATATACACCAATAAGATCCCCCCAAACCTCCTCTCCTCCATGCTAAACAGGCCCAGCAGTCCCTGCCTCTCCTCAGAGGAGAGGTGCTCCCAGTCCCTTGATCTTCTTGGTGGCCCTTCGCTGGACTCTCTAGTACCTTGCTGTCATTCACAGCAAGCAGCAAGAAGCAAGCTACTCTCTCCTTTAAAAGCCTAGTATTTTGGTTCCTCTTTTTACCATAATGCAGTAATATTGTAAAAAACAAAAATAGCCGACCAAAGAGGGTTCCCAGCTTTGCACCACAAGGTTTCAAGGTTTCCCGTAAGTGAGGTACTTGTACTGCCCTTTTTCCGTTGCACAAATGGACTGTCAGAACAGAGCCAGCAAACCCGCGTTTTCATTTTCTTCAAATTCCTTTTGATTTATCGATAAAAGTCACTTTCATTTAAATACATTCCTACCAAACCTGATTTGACTTTCCTTTTCGATTCAGCTCTAGCTAATCAGAGTTGTCAGCAGTTTTTATTTGCTATTTCCAAGAACTCTTGGGGGCAAATAACTCTCTCCAAGAACTATATGAATCGTTCAAAACAGAAAGCATGTTACTGCTTATCTTGGGACTGCATTTAGTCCTGCATGCCTCTGTGTACCAGAAGAACAAAGGATCAGCAAAGTTGATTTTAGATATTTTCAAAGACTGCAGGTTTATACAACATATCCATAGCATGAATGTAGGCATGCTTGGAAAAGAAGATCCACAGATAAATATTAGCCAGGTTTGACTACTGTAGCTTTTGCTACCATAAACACAAGTTTTCAAAGTTATGCTGTCATTGGTTTTTTTGCATCAAGTTATTTTAACGTAATGTAGTCAGAGGCAGACAATGGCACTTGAATGGAATTTTTTGAAAGACCTAACAACAGAGGAAACCCCAACTACCAACAACTAGCCCAAACTGTCATTCTTGTTCTTTCTGACAAGTATTACCTGTGGTAAAAACTGTCATTAAAGAATTTAAACAGAAATCAATCTCAGACGTCTATTTTTGTAGACCAAGAGGGCAGAAGAGCAACTGTTACCACATATTCAGCTCCCTGCTCAAAGCTCCTTTGGCAGTGCTGCTTTTTTTATTTCCATCACTATTTCCCACTACACTACTTTTCTCATACCTGATAAGGTTCCGTCTTTGGCTGCCTTGATCTTACAGCTGCACCACCGGCATAGGCCGTCTTTCCGGGGTAAAATGGAGAAAACCCAAGCTGGTTTTGCTTAAAAACAGACGTGCTTCCACGTACCTACGGAAACACAGTATGAGAAGTGGATAGAAAAACAGGTACACATTCAAACTGATTAAAAGAAATACTGTGCAGTACTTACAGGACACAGTCCTCCAAAAACAAATAAACTGAATGCAGGTTTCTTAGAGCTAGCTGCAGAATGCTGCGAGAGGGAATGAGTTCTTTCAGCTTCTGTGGGCCAGAGCAGTGACGATGAAGTATTTTTTAAAACTGCAACATCTGCCAAAATGACGTATGCTAGATGTAAATGCCTCTCGTACGTACAGAACTTTAACAATAAAGTTCACACTAATTCAAGTTCTTCAATACAGAAAAATAAGCATGACTTCAGCTTCTTTAAATAGATCAACTTCACGTATAGACTGAAAACCAAGTATCACCTACAAACTTGAAAACTGTTCACAGAGCTGCAAGTAGTTTTCAGCAATCTTACCAAGTTAATACTGTGCTTCCAATGCAGATATTTTTTTCCTTCAGGCTAAGATAAAAGAGGACCGCATAAACATCAGTGCATTTGTACGGACAAAGCTTTTTTCTATGTTGGTAAAAGGCTGGAGGCCAGCACAGATCATAATCGCATAGGTTTTAAACCTGGAAGATTCCCCAAAGGCTGCTCTAAGAGTTAACGATCTTCTGCCCATGTATGTTTTACGAAGACACACCAGAAAGTTCTAGTGCACTCAGGTTATATTGCTAAAGCCCAGCAACTCTACTCTACTACTCAGCTGTACAAAAGTTCTCTGCAAAACCTGCTGAGCACACGTCAGTCCCTGTCTATATGGGGGACTAGAAAAAGCTGCAAACCTGCTGTTCGCCCTTTCAGCGAGAAGACCTACGTACCAACCTACATCGACACGATGCTTATTTTTTATTTTAAAATGGTGTGCTTTCCTCAATGAATTTGGCAAAAGACATGAAAGTATTGACAGCTGAAGCCTTCTACCAAGAAAGGTCAAAAAACAGCCTATAGCTTATGACAGAGTAGTTTCTTTATCTTCTCTTGCTGAAACACAGGAAAACATCTCGTGTTCCTATTTGTCACCTGCACTTATTCACATTTAACCAGCTGTCTGTTAGATATTCTGAGTCACTCTTCCTTCTAGACAATCAGCCTAGTTGTCAAGCTACGGCAAGTCAGCCTGATTTCCTACCGTCCCAGTTCAAAATTTACATATAACCTAGCTGAATGTGTATATTTCAGCATTGACTCTTTCTAACATCAGGGTATCATAAACGTATTCCAAAGCACGCTTCTATTAAAAAGGTGATAGGATTATATACTTCTAAAACACTAAAAATTCAATTTAATTCTCGCATCCAAAGTTGACATTCACCTATTTTATTTACTAAGGTGATGTGGAATATTAAAGAACGCAAGGTACTTCACATTAAAAAAAAAGTCAATTAAACAGAGAACACAAAAATCACCTTCATCAGATGCTCTAGAGGAGGAATCACTGGTTGTTGAGATGTTATCATCGTCTTGTTGAGAGGTAGAATCTTCTATTTCTTTTATCAAGGACAGCCTAGGACTGCCAATGCCAAATACAGAAGATGTCGAGGGCTGACAAGGTGGGACAGGAGAATCCAGCGTGGTATAATTCAGACGGCTCCGATGAAGAGAGGGCCTTGTTAACACAACTGGGAAGTTCAGTGCTGATCTACTTGTGGATGGTTCTAGACAAGAACAGGGAGATAATTAGCTTTGCTATAGACAAGCTCACAGAAGCCAAAACCTGTTTCCTATCAACAGCCATGCTATTGCCAAGTTCTAAGCGCAAAAAGAGAGAAGCCAAATTTAACTTCTTCCTCACCCAGATACGGTTGCATCTAACTGTCTGGCTACAACAACAACACTGCTTGCGATACACAGTATTAATGTTGCATCCAGAAGTAGTTAACTATGAGGTTTTACAACACCACATTCTGACCCCGTGCTCAAATGCTCTAACGCTGACTTGGCCGTTCACTAAATCAAACATATATACTCCTTCTCCCATGTACAGCTTGCAATAAGCTTTACAAAATTTGAGATTACACGGTAAATTACAGATAACACTGCAGCTTCCATAATATTGGAACAAAGGTTACATTAATCTGAATACACAACATGAAAATGAACGTTTGCAGTACTTTTTTCCCAAGTTCTTCCATATCAGCTCACGTTAGAGGCAAAACATCATCTCCTACCCATTAACTATTGGGATTTTGACCCAAGGGACAAGGATGTTGACCCAAGTAACCAGATGAGCATTTTTCCCTCTTGAAGCAAAGGGTCTGCAAACAATGCCAGTGGCCTGGAATAGGTGGCCTTGAAGTCTATCTTGCTAAATGAATGGAACTATTCATGGGTATTTTGCCTGATGAAAGCCTACTGTCTCTCCCAGGAATCTGGGCAATTCAAATGACTTTGAGCCACTATCCTCTTGATACTTGAACTGAAGCTTAAACTAGTTAGTTCAATCTTCATAACCACTGCAGTACCACTAATTAGCTCTCCAAACCATGAGCAGATTTTTAGGACAGCACCATTTGAGATACAGAAAGTTCTTCAGGCGGAAGGCCACCCAATATAGGCTCCAGCACACTGATACCTCAGAACTGAAGAAACACATTGGTTTCAAAATGTAGTAATAATTAAAAAAAAAAATCTTATTCTTAAGCATAGTAAGCAACACCCACGGACAGCAACATAAGCTGCAAAAGGTTCCAGGGTGTCCACCTGCTCCTGATCTCCTGGAGTTAGCAAGCTTGCAGTGCAGCTGTTCTTACTGAAAGCTCCTTTCATGCAGTTACATAGGAAAGCCAACATGTGTTCCTCAGTCACGAAGACCTTCTCTATTCTTTTCTCCAAACTCATTCCCAAGCTACAGCTACACAGAAAGCCATCAATCTCCTTGTTTACAATTAGATGAGATTGGAGGCAAAGATATTTCCTCCTTATTTTTTGATTCTGCCAACAACAGAAGCAACTGACTTTCCACATTATCTATGGTTACCTACGCACGCTCAGACAAAACTTCTTTACTTATTAAAAGCTGACTTCCCCAAAACAGCTAATTTAAGAGAAACTCAAATAAGAATAGATGCAAATTTATACAACAGGACTACAGGAACAGTGAGGGGCACTGGATATAAGACAAATTAATCTTTCATGAGGTAAAGGAGTTGCAAACCTCGTTGCCAACGGTCCAAATACCTTTTCAAAGACACCCCCTCCCCCCGCGTAGACCTTAAAGTTATTGAATATTTTAAGGATAATAATCTCATAAACCACATCCGTGCACAAGTTCCCCAGTTCACCATCAAGTTAACGAGGAACTTTACTAAATTGATCAAAGCCCAAAACAAAAAAAAAACAAAACAAAACAAACAAAGTCGGGACACGAGACGGAATTTTCCTCTGCCATTCTAGCATCTAGTCTTTTGTTTCGAAGACTGCAAAACAAATTAATTTTTTTAATTGCCTTAGGCAATTAGACAGATTTTCATTCCATATCTTTTAAAAGATGGAAAATGCAACCCAGCACACTTGCAAATGACTTATTTTCAGCATTTAGCACCTGGCTAATAGAGTACCTAAAGTTAACTGATGCCTTCCAAGAGCATAAGATGTATGCTTCGTAACTGTGTATACAGTTTAAAGCTAAGACGGTTTCACAAACAGTTGTTTTGACTTTTTTTGGGTTTTTTTTCATTCTGTCAAAACCCTCATTCCAATTTCCTTTTGAAATTCAGATTCAAAACTAGAAATCTGTGAATAAATACAGATGGCCAGAATTCCAAATGATTTTTCACATACCTCGTCTACTAATTCCTGCTGGTTCAGGCGTGAATCTCTCATCGATTATGGTATCTTCATCTGAATAATCGTGGTGATAGTTTACCGGAGTCTCCTCCTGGTTTGCAGATTCATTTCTGTCTACACACTCCTCCTCACGCTTATTGAAATACTTCTGCAGCCAGGCCGGTACAATATTTTTCACAGTTTCTGTCATTCTGCTAATTATTCCCTGCTTGAAAGAAAAAACACTTGTTTAATTACAGAAACGCAGTCAACAGCATATGCTGCGATACCACCTTCCACGGACCTTGAAGACAGATATTATACAGCAAATATTCAGAAGACGACGACGAGGTTGATCCCTGGCATAGGATCGCTACACTTCTGGTAAACCTAAAATTCACCTAAGATTGATTTACAACTACCTATCACTTTCTGCACTTCCAAGTGACCTTGGCAAGGTTCAAAGTTTTGAAACCTCTGCCAAAATTCACCAGCAGGTCGTCAATCTGCAAGGCTATCAGGAAACTCTACGCCTGAACAGCTCCTGACCTACAGACTTGTTCCAGGACTCTTCCTCTTCGCACCCTCCCGTGAAAACCAACTAAACCAGAAGTTCAGCAATTATCTACTGCGACAGTCAGGACCATACTACCCATTAAAATCAGTGAATCTAAATATTTTCAATTTTAGTAATGCTGAATTGCAGTGACTATACGCACAAAAAACAGTTCTGCTCTCAACAGTCAGGCTAACCCAGAAGATGTCCTGGAAGAAACACAGCTATAGCTATAGCACCAGCACCTCCTCTTGCAAGAGCCTTCTAAAGCTGTTGCTGTATTTTGTAGAAGACTGACTCTGCGGCATACATCGGGTACGATCGGAGAATTCCCACCTGACCAAAAGCCCCAGGAACTACGGTTAAATAAAAGATAAATTAATATAAATGAATAAATTAATAATAAAAATTAATAATAAAAATTAATATCCAGAAAGCTGACAATCATGAGCTAGGCATCCTGCTAATCATCCCTCCTGCAGGCAGGGGGAAAAAAAAAAGGTAAATTAGATCCAGGACTAGTTCCCAGGAACTTTGAAGCTGCTAACTATACTGCCTACAGTGCCCAGGCACCTTCAGAGCTTAATGGTAAGAGACAGAGGGTTTGGTGGGCTGTAATTAGGATCACAAGCACACAAAACACATCTATTTAAGTATTTCTAAGAATCGACTTATCGACTAAAGTTGTAGGGGGAAGGATGAGAAAAACAGTGGGGTAGGGATCAGAACCAGAGGTATAACCTCACAAAATCGCATCGGTCGCTTTCGTGCCTCCCCAACTGCATCACTGAGAGACAATTAACATTAAGCCACAGAACCTTCTGCAGAGTGGACATGATATTGAAGATAAACTGAAATTAATTGACAAATGCTCTAAGCAAGCTATCTGCTCAAAGCTCGTCCTTTTACGTTATGAACATTTGCACGATTCGTCTGGTTACAAAGCTAACTGCTATAATAAATGCACACATGTAACACCTATCAGTTTGTCTATTTATCAAATCATTAAAATTCTTCCCCGATAAGTTACTGTTAATTTGATCTGCGCTGGATGTGCAGCAGCCATTCTCTGTGCAGAATCCCCCAGATATCCCCACGCACGTGTTTGCTCTGGCACACTCTTTAAATAAACCTACTGGAAAACACGCAGAGATAACAGACAATGGAAAAGTTAGAAAACCATCTCCACTGATTATTTTTAATCCACGTGTAAGGTTTATCAGTTAGCTACACAGTGTCGGCACACGCAAGCTATGGCACTTTCAACATTAATGCACTGTTCAAGCCAGAGGTTTCAACGGTTGCTCTGTAAGCGTGGGGAATGTTTGCATTGCCCTTCCAGGCCAGCTTTAGATGGACAAGATTGATTGTCAATATGTGGTATAAGGGACTTGGCATTTCTGCAAGTGATAAAAACCTAATTGAGCAGCTATCCATGCGTAGCGCTCCCTTGGTTTTGCATATGATAATCAATCCCCTCAGCTACGTTGCTCATTTAATAGCGGAGAGGTTTTGGCTGAACAAACATGTGCAGAGGGCATCTCCAGAGCATCTCTCTGGGCGTCCTGACATTTCTTAGCAAAGAGCTGCTGGGAGGGATCTCGGCGCGTCCCCCCTCCAGCACGGGGATTTTCACACCCCGAATTGACGGACCGCTTTCACCATCAACCTGCTGTACCCTACAGCACAAACGAGAAGCAAAGCCTGGCAGGTAACGTTCAGAGAATTGATGATGGGCTGAGGAGGGGTGCAGGGAGCGGGGAAAGCCCTGGGGGTGGCACTGGGGGTCCTGAGGGCAGCGGGCTGGGGGTGAAGGGGAGGGGGAGGAGGGGGGTAATGGGCTGGGTAGAGGGGTAAGGGGGTAAGTAAGGGGCTGAGGGGATAACTGAGGGGGTTAGGAAGGGGCTGAGGGGGTAACTAAGGGGGTAACTAAGCCGTTGAGGGGGTAACTAAGGGGGTAAGGAGGTGGGTAGGGGGTAACTAAGGGGATAAAGGGGCGGGTAAGGTAAGGGGGTAAGTAAGGGGGTAACTGGTGGGCTGAGGGGGAAGGGCCCGCTGTGGGGGGGCCGCTCCTCACCCGCTTGCTCCTGGCACAGGGGGGCTTCGCGGCGCCCAAACGGTGGCGCCGCCTCTTCACCTTGCCGCCGGCCGCTCCTCCTCCTCCTCCTCCTCCTCCTCCTCCTCCTCCTGCTCCTCCTCCTCCTGATCGGGCTCCTGGGCTGCCGCCCGGCGCCCCGCCGCCACCGGCCCTGCCACCGCCGGCCATGCCGCTGCCGGTCGCGCCGCTACCGGTCGCGCCGCCCGAGGCCATACCGCCCCCCCCCCCGCGTTCGGTGCCGTCACGGGGCCCCCCCGCCCCCCGCCGCCACGCGCCGCGGGGCCTGCCCTGCCCCTCGTGGGAATAAAAATGTTGTTTTTGCAGAGTTACGTTGTTTAAAGGTAAGGAATGGGGTATCGAGGTGTGCTTGCAGCGATAAGAACGCTTAGCAGGCGACCTTGTAAAATGCAGACAACCAGACTCCGTAGAACAATTCGGGGAAAATCACGGTGTTGAGTCAAGTCAGGTAAGTGAAGAACCATTACCGCTTCAACCAGTAAAAAAGTCGAAAGAAATTCGAAATTTAACAGGCCGGCAACTGAAGGCCATGCATTGTCTGGGAAGCATCAGACAGATTGTGAGCCTGGATCACCCCCTCAGTGGGGAAACAGGGGAGGGTCCCGTCATCAAAAAGTATATAAACTGGGTTTTGGAACCAGCAGGGGCGCTCCTGCTCGTGGGACGCCCGCCACTGCGATCGCGAATAAATTCCTGCTTCGCTGAGCTCCTCGCCTGAGCCCAAGTTATTGGCTACGGAGTGTTTCTCACAATTTGGGGGCTCGTCCGGGAGCCAGTCGCCTACTGGGGAGCCCCACCGCCGCAGCAGCAGGAAGGCATGCCCCGCTGATTTCAGCGGTCCTGTGCATCGACGGCGGCGGTTCTGCGGAGAGCTGACAGAGGGCCCGAGACTGATGAAAGAGGCAGGATCCGTGAAGGAGTGGGGAAGGGAAGAAGGCAGGCACTCCGGCTTTGAGAATTGATCCGGTAACTCTGTGCACAGACCAAGGTAAGAAATAGGAAGTATTGCCTTGGGGGTCGGGTGAGACTCTGTGTGCCGTGTGATTGAGACGTACTTTTGTACGGAGCGAGTGTGGAGTCCTGATCCGCGGTTCCGCAGCTCCGCGAGGGGCGCGGCCGGAGACGGACGAAGCGTGAGATAAGGGAGAGAAAGGAAGAGTCTCGGGAAATGTGGTGTATGGTAAGCCCTTGCACGGGGAAGTGCTTGGCAATACACCAGGGAAATTTGGTGTGCGGTAGTCCTCGCACGGACGGGACGCCCGCCACTGCGATCGCGAATAAATTCCTGCTTCGCCGAGCTCCTCGCCTGAGCCCAAGTTATTGGCTACGGAGTGTTTCTCACACCCTCCCCCTCCCTCCCTCGCGCGCCCCCTCCCCTCACGGGAACGCGCGCCCCCCCCTCCCGCTGCCGCTCCCGTTCCTCGCCCCGCCCCGGTCCCGTCCCGGTCCCGCCGCCCTCCCGCTCCCGCCCTCAGGACCCGGCCGCCATAATGAACCCCGGCCCGGCCACCGTAAGCACGGGGCTAGGAGTCACCTCCAGAGCCTCCCCGCGCCGTGGCGCCGACCGCTGGTGTGCCGCAGCACCGCGCCGGGCGTGGGACGGCGCCCCGAGCCCACAGTGCTCGTCAGAAAAGCCCCGCACCGACAACCGATACCCCCGCACCGACAACCAACAGCCCCCACGCCGACAACCAACGCACAAGCAGTGTTTTAGGCCGGATTCGTGGCCCCGTTGGTCCGGGAGGCAGTCGTCACGCTAAATTCTACCCCACGGCAGGGGAACGATGGGCATCGTGACAGATCGCCGCCCCAGAAAATAAACACATAAATAAAGAATAAAAACGATAACGGGACATGAATCGTGCCCTTAATAACAGACATTGGGCAGTGAAATCACCGACTTCTGCAACAATACGTGCTCAGGGAACTGACTAAAACCCCTCCTGCATCGGCCATGTAATAGCTAGGCAAACATCACATAATACTTCCCTCCCTCATGTACACCAAACCTATTAAGGCAACCATAGTAGTGTGATAACGTGATTTTTCTCCTCCAGATCAGCGTCAAAGGCAGCTACGCTAGGTTTGCTCATAAGTTCAAACGCTGCTTTATTTATTTATTTGAATGCCATTTTTCTTATTTAGAAGGATTTCCATAGGGTGACAGGCCTTTAATGACACTCACGACTCAGAAACATTTGCCGATGCAGTCAAACGGTGTCTATTAACGCGAGGCACTGAAGTTAATTGGTATTAAAAATGAGCCAAAACGAAAGGCAAGTATCTGCGTGTCCAGCAGAATGACAGCGATCATCACCATTTGATCAACCTTCCCTGTGAGTTCTATCTGCAAGTTACTTTGAGGTAGCGCTAGAAAGAAGCGGTTGGTCCAGAGCATCCCTGCAAAAAGAAACATCCTCATCTAATTGTAAACAAGGAGATTGATGGCTTTCTGTGTAGCTGTAGCTTGGGAATGAGTTTGGAGAAAAGAATAGAGAAGGTCTTCGTGACTGAGGAACACATGTTGGCTTTCCTATGTAACTGCGTGAAAGGAGCTTTCATTAAGAACAGCTGCACTGCAAGCTTGCTAACTCCAGGAGATCAGGAGCAGGTGGACACCCTGGAACCTTTTGCAGCTTATGTTGCTGTCCGTGGGTGTCGAATACTATGCTTAAGAATAAGATTTTTTTTAGCAAGATAGACATCAAGGCCACCTATTCCAGGCCACTGGCATTGTTTGCAGACCCTTTGCTTCAAGAGGGAAAAATGCTCATCTGGTTACTTGGGTCAACATCCTTGTCCCTTGGGTCAAATTCCCAATAGTTAATGGGTAGGAGATGATGTTTTGCCTCTAACGTGAGCTGATATGGAAGAACTTGGGAAAAAAGTACTGCAAACGTTCATTTTCATGTTATGTATTCAGATTAATGTAACCTTTGTTCCAATATTATGGAAGCTGCAGTGTTATCTGTAATTTACCGTGTAATCTCAAATTTTGTAAAGCTTATTGCAAGCTGTACATGGGAGAAGGAGTATATATGTTTGATTTAGTGAACGGCCAAGTCAGCGTTAGAGCATTTGAGCACGGGGTCAGAATGTGGTGTTGTAAAACCTCATAGTTAACTACTTCTGGATGCAACATTAATACTGTGTATCGCAAGCAGTGTTGTTGTTGTAGCCAGACAGTTAGATGCAACCGTATCTGGGTGAGGAAGAAGTTAAATTTGGCTTCTCTCTTTTTGCGCTTAGAACTTGGCAATAGCATGGCTGTCGATAGGAAACAGGTTTTGGCTTCTGTGAGCTTGTCTATAGCAAAGCTAATTATCTCCCTGTTCTTGTCTAGAACCATCCACAAGTAGATCAGCACTGAACTTCCCAGTTGTGTTAACAAGGCCCTCTCTTCATCGGAGCCGTCTGAATTATACCATGCTGGATTCTCCTGTCCCACCTTGTCAGCCCTCGACATCTTCTATATTTGGCATTGGCAGTCCTAGGCTGTCCTTGATAAAAGAAATAGAAGATTCTACCTCTCAACAAGACGATGATAACATCTCAACAACCAGTGATTCCTCCTCTAGAGCATCTGATGAAGGTGATTTTTGTGTTCTCTGTTTAATTGACTTTTTTTTTAATGTGAAGTACCTTGCGTTCTTTAATATTCCACATCACCTTAGTAAATAAAATAGGTGAATGTCAACTTTGGATGCGAGAATTAAATTGAATTTTTAGTGTTTTAGAAGTATATAATCCTATCACCTTTTTAATAGAAGCGTGCTTTGGAATACGTTTATGATACCCTGATGTTAGAAAGAGTCAATGCTGAAATATACACATTCAGCTAGGTTATATGTAAATTTTGAACTGGGACGGTAGGAAATCAGGCTGACTTGCCGTAACTTGACAACTAGGCTGATTGTCTAGAAGGAAGAGTGACTCAGAATATCTAACAGACAGCTGGTTAAATGTGAATAAGTGCAGGTGACAAATAGGAACACGAGATGTTTTCCTGTGTTTCAGCAAGAGAAGATAAAGAAACTACTCTGACATAAGCTATAGGCTGTTTTTTGACCTTTCTTGGTAGAAGGCTTCAGCTGTCAATACTTTCATGTCTTTTGCCAAATTCATTGAGGAAAGCACACCATTTTAAAATAAAAAATAAGCATCGTGTCGATGTAGGTTGGTACGTAGGTCTTCTCGCTGAAAGGGCGAACAGCAGGTTTGCAGCTTTTTCTAGTCCCCCATATAGACAGGGACTGACGTGTGCTCAGCAGGTTTTCCAGAGAACTTTTGTACAGCTGAGAGTAGAGTTGCTGGGCTTTAGCAATATAACCTGAGTGCACTAGAACTTTCTGGTGTGTCTTCGTAAAACATACATGGGCAGAAGATCGTTAACTCTTAGAGCAGCCTTTGGGGAATCTTCCAGGTTTAAAACCTGTGCGATTATGATCTGTGCTGGCCTCCAGCCTTTTACCAACACAGAAAAAAGCTTTGTCCGTACAAATGCACTGATGTTTATGCGGTCCTCTTTTATCTTAGCCTGAAGGAAAAAAATACCTGCATTGGAAGCACAGTATTAACTTGGTAAGATTGGTGAAAACTACTTGCAGCTCTGTTAACAGTTTTCAAGTTTGTAGGTGATACTTGGTTTTCAGTCTGTACGTGAAGTTGATCTATTTAAAGAAGCTGAAGTCATGCTTATTTTTCTGTATTGAAGAACTTGAATTAGTGTGATCTTTATTGTTAAAGTTCTGTACGTACGAGAGGCATTTACATCTAGCATACGTCATTTTGGCAGATGTTGCAGTTTTAAAAAATACTTCATCGTCACTGCTCTGGCCCACAGAAGCTGAAAGAACTCATTCCCTCTCGCAGCATTCTGCAGCTAGCTCTAAGAAACCTGCATTCAGTTTATTTGTTTTTGGAGGACTGTGTCCTGTAAGTACTGCACAGTATTTCTTTTAATCAGTTTGAATGTGTACCTGTTTTTCTATCCACTTCTCATACTGTGTTTCCGTAGGTACGTGGAAGCACGTCTGTTTTTAAGCAAAACCAGCTTGGGTTTTCTCCATTTTACCCCGGAAAGACGGCCTATGCCGGTGGTGCAGCTGTAAGATCAAGGCAGCCAAAGACGGAACCTTATCAGGTATGAGAAAAGTAGTGTAGTGGGAAATAGTGATGGAAATAAAAAAAGCAGCACTGCCAAAGGAGCTTTGAGCAGGGAGCTGAATATGTGGTAACAGTTGCTCTTCTGCCCTCTTGGTCTACAAAAATAGACGAGATTGATTTCTGTTTAAATTCTTTAATGACAGTTTTTACCACAGGTAATACTTGTCAGAAAGAACAAGAATGACAGTTTGGGCTAGTTGTTGGTAGTTGGGGTTTCCTCTGTTGTTAGGTCTTTCAAAAAATTCCATTCAAGTGCCATTGTCTGCCTCTGACTACATTACGTTAAAATAACTTGATGCAAAAAAACCAATGACAGCATAACTTTGAAAACTTGTGTTTATGGTAGCAAAAGCTACAGTAGTCAAACCTGGCTAATATTTATCTGTGGATCTTCTTTTCCAAGCATGCCTACATTCATGCTATGGATATGTTGTATAAACCTGCAGTCTTTGAAAATATCTAAAATCAACTTTGCTGATCCTTTGTTCTTCTGTTACACAGAGGCATGCAGGACTAAATGCAGTCCCAAGATAAGCAGTAACATGCTTTCTGTTTTGAATGATTCATATAGTTCTTGGAGAGAGTTATTTGCCCCCAAGAGTTCTTGGAAATAGCAAATAAAAACTGCTGACAACTCTGATTAGCTAGAGCTGAATCGAAAAGGAAAGTCAAATCAGGTTTGGTAGGAATGTATTTAAATGAAAGTGACTTTTATCGATAAATCAAAAGGAATTTGAAGAAAATGAAAACGCGGGTTTGCTGGCTCTGTTCTGACAGTCCATTTGTGCAACGGAAAAAGGGCAGTACAAGTACCTCACTTACGGGAAACCTTGAAACCTTGTGGTGCAAAGCTGGGAACCCTCTTTGGTCGGCTATTTTTGTTTTTTACAATATTACTGCATTATGGTAAAAAGAGGAACCAAAATACTAGGCTTTTAAAGGAGAGAGTAGCTTGCTTCTTGCTGCTTGCTGTGAATGACAGCAAGGTACTAGAGAGTCCAGCGAAGGGCCACCAAGAAGATCAAGGGACTGGGAGCACCTCTCCTCTGAGGAGAGGCAGGGACTGCTGGGCCTGTTTAGTATGGAGGAGATGAGGTTCAGGGGGGATCTTATTGGTGTATATAAATACCTGAATGGATGGTGCAAAGAGCATAGAGAGCCATTGTGTTTTCAGCGGTGCCCAGTGCCAGGTCAAGAGGCAACAGGCACAAACTGAAACGTGAGGCTCTGTCTGAGCATCAGGAAATGCTTTTGCACTGTGCGGCTGATGGAGCCCTGGCACGGGTTGCCCGGAGAGGCTGTGGAGTCTCCCTCTTTGGAGGTCTTCAAGAGCTGACTTGACATGGTCCTGGGCAACCTGCTCGGGGTGGCCCTGCTTGAGCGGGGGGGTAGACCAGGCGATCTCTAGAGGTCACTTCCAACCTTAACCATTCTGTGGTTCTGTGAGTCTCACTTGTGTTTTTACATGCTGCGTGGTCTGCTTCCTGTCTTCACATCGTGTGATAAGCACAGTGTGGTTATATGAGGGGTTTAACCTGGGAAGAAAAAAAGTCACACCAAAGGAAGTTTTTGACTGATATTTGAAGTTGGGTGGTGCAAATAAACAGTTTACTTTTTCAGTGTAATGTTTAGATCTGTTACAGTTTAAATCAGATCTTTATCTTTTAAGACAAAGATTTGCAGCCAACTTTAATCTTGGGGGAAGGGAGGAAGCAAGAGAGAAGTAAAACTAGTTCCTGGTTATGATTGTATACACTGATTTTAAGATGGTACACTTAGACCATCGTGAAACTCTGAGGTCTGTGTTGTTACTGAAAATGCTTTCTGTACCACAAGCCTTTTCTTGAGTTCTGTTTCCCTGATTACTGCTTCGGAGGCCTTAGCAGTCCTGGCATCATCCGTCTTGACCTTTTACAAGTACGGAGTTCTTTTATTGCTCGTGCAACAAGCACGTGCAAGATGCACTGAGGCCCAAGGTAAACTTCATTAAACTCCGAATGTATTCTCTTCTTTATGGCTTGAACTCCCAGTGACTGCATGTTTCTCTGTCATCAGAATATATTGATTGTATCATCAGTGTAGCCTTGGGACATAAAATACATGCCTCCTTAGCTGAGAATTGACCATTGTAACACTTAAAATGCTAATTTTTCAGGCACAAAAGAGAGCGAAAGCTAGACAAGAAACTGTGTGGTCCCACGCTACCTTGAGTACCTCAGCGTGGTGCATCTTGGAGGCAGTGGAGAAGCTGTCAACCGCTTTGTTGGTAAATAGCACTTCTTTTAATCTGTTTTTGCTTCATGTGTTTATAAAACTTAGTAAATGTGCCATCAAAGGATAAAGATAAAACTATTCTTCCTTACGCTGTGGCCGGTTTAATTTATTGCGCTATTTTTTCAACAGGATGCTAAAAGAATGACATCTCTTTTGCCGCTGTGTTGTGTAAGTTGACCATGAACCCCCACATTTTTGTTGCAGGGAACCCTCTCTCTCAGGAAAAAAAAATTGCCCTCTAATAGTTATGCTTTGTTTTTTCCCTTAGCCTCCGGACATAGATAAACCGGATATTACTGACTTCCAGTCCAAACGAAGAAAGGTAAGAACCAATAATGTCTTAAGCTGAGGTAGATAACTTTTTCAATGCTTTATCACTATTAGAAAAATTTTCTCAAACCTCAGTGACAACATAGACATCAAATCAAGTTAATATTGGCATGTATCCACAATAGATGATGGGCTGTGAAGATTACTCAGGTTAAGAATTATGTTATCTTTGTAAGTTGAGAGCAACAACTCTAGAACACACCAAGTCGTTTTATCTTGTCCCCCAACTTGGGGTGAAGCTGCATATTAAAATTCCTGTTGAGGCAAGTTTGCTCTTGAAGAAATGATCACAAATAGAAAAATACTGATTGAGTGGTCATATAGACTTTGTACAGACTTCCGTGTTCATTCGGGCACAGAAAACTAGTTTTTGTGCTTTTTATCACCATTCAAAGTAAAGAGGAGGAAAATTGTTAATTTCCGACGCTATAAATCTTACGCTCCTAAATTCCTATTTGGAGGTAGCACAGAACTGGTGAGAATGCTGTGGTAAAGCATGATTTCCTTTCATTTTGTTTAAAAAATGAAAACTAGTCATCTTTTTTTGATGACTTTAGTTAGGGGTATCATTAAATTGCAAAACTGTACCAGGCACAATAGCTCTTGGTGTATTAAATGCCTAACTGGGGGAATTAATATTTTTCATTTTTACCTTTAAAACCAGCGATGAACCATCGTTGGAGTCTGATAAATTTTCCATAAAATTAAATGGGCATCTCTTTCTGCGAAAACATTTGTGTTTCCAGTATCAGTCTGAGTGTACAAATGACCACTTGTTAAGTGTATGGGCTTCTTAGGCTGGAAATCAAAGTGGACAGTAATACTGGTTGCTTATTGCTTTTAACTCTTTCAATCTCTGTATTGTTTAGCCAGCACAATCTCCATTTGGTAAAGTTCTAAAATGAATGTAGCAGCAACTGCTTAGTTTTTAGGGGGGTAGAGGTTTTTTTTTTTCTTTTTCTTTTCTGACGCTATAAATCTTAACGCTCCTAAATTCCTATTTGGAGGTAGCACAGAACTGGTGATAATGCTGTGGTAAAGCATGATTTCCTTTCATTTTCTTTAAAAAATGAAAACTAGTCATCTTTTTTTGACGACTTTAGTTAGGGGTATCCTTGGGCTTATTAAATTGCAAAACCCTTAAATGACCACTTGAAGATCAGGTGACTGAAGGAAATAACAAGATGTGCAAACTTTTCATCTTCTGTTCTAATGAGAAAAGGGACAGTGTCTCAAGAAGTTTCTGTGCCAATTCCTTGATTGGATGGATGTATAATTAAGTTTACAATCACTTCAGAGTTTACAAACATCTCAGATTTCCTGGACCATCTTTTCACCATCTGCCAAATTACAAGGGCATGGAGAAGTGAAGTATATCATAAATATTATCCAAATAACTAAAACCAAATCTGGTGTGAATTCTCAGTTATATTATAGCAATACACCTGTGATAAGGCATTAAGAAAGATCTGCCAGATTTGCAACAGAGAGCCTGAAATTGTCAGCCACTAAATGAATGTTGCACGCAGCTGTCAGTGGGTGAAAGGAGATAGATTGTCTATTCATAATACTAGAATTCATAATGGTGGCGGGAGAAGGGTAGCCCGTGATGAGAAGCAATTATTTGCTGAGGAGACGATCGTGTGTTTTCCTGCTAAAGTGAACATGCGGTTGACGGAACACTTGTGCACTCGGGCTAAACTTCTGCAGTGGGTAGCAGTGATGTGGTATTTTTCTTATTTCAAGGAACTGTACCAGGCAGAATAGCTCTTGGTGTATTGAATGCCTAACTGGGGGAATTAATATTTTTCTTTTTTACCTTTAAAACCAGCAATGAACCGTCGTTCACTCGAAGTAGATTTGTGAACTTACATAAAACATGTCTTATTCAAGGTTTCAAACTGAATGTAATATTTTTTAGAAAGATGTATTTTTATATACTTTAGAGAGAGTGTGAATCCTATTACTAAGAGCTGGGAGATACTGTGAAATTAAAGCTGCAGCGTAAACAAAAATTTCCTGTTGGTATTGATTTGAACAATAGCATGCTTCCTAAGACTGTATTTTCTGATCCTTAAGACCGCAGGCGGAGCCATCGGTAAATCTTGTAGCCTTTAGGGTTTGTTTTCTGTCTGACAGTTCAGTTAAGTCAGTTTTGCAGAACACGCAGTGGTCTGTGTTAAAAATTAACTCTGGTCTGTGAAAATGCTTTGAAAAGGGAAGTCAAACCCACTACTTGAAGTGCATCTAATGCACATGTAAAGCATTGGATCATATTTTAATGAATGAGATTATTGTAAGACTGACAAGTTGGTTTTTTTGAGTGTGTTCTATTGTTTGTGTAACTTTGAAGAGGGAAAATGTAGGGGATGTGAAGCCCAGAAGCCTGTATAATTAGTTGCTTAACACTTCGAATGTTAAATTAATGAATTAAGCTACTGAAAAAAAAAAATCACAGTGTGGGCAGAGGAAAAGATAGGAGCATATTCTAGGAACATGGGTTATTTTAATTATGGTAGCATGAATTATTTTGTCTATGAAGCTAACTGCCAAATTTTGAAATGGAATTCAGTCAGACTTTGGCTACTTATATATAGCTTTATGGATTTCGTTACTGGTTTTCTGGTGATTTCCCTCTACAAGTTGAACGGTCTTCAGAATTTTCAAATCGTATTCACTGAGTGCCAAGACCGATGGGGGGAGGTTTATAGTTCTGTAATTTGTTTTCATCAATAAATATTGGAATTAATTTGGGTGGACGTAAGGATAAATTGATTGCTGTTTCCCTTTCAAAGCTGGAATCCCAGAATGCATTCCAGCCTCCACCTGTTAAGAGACTTGTGACACCAACGGTAAACCGTCAACCGATGCGTTATACGCGGTATTCTGAACCATCACCGACTTCAACTACTCAGTCCAGCAAAATTTGCCAGAGAGTAGACACAAAGTTCCAAGTGAGTACATTTTTGAGTCCTTATGTGCCTGTTTTTTTTTTCCAGTCTTGGAATGTTTCTCAAACCAATTGTTATCCTATCTTTGCAAAAAGTACTGATAGTATGTTTGAGGCGAGCTTTAAGGCAGTGGGAACCATTGTGAAATAGATTGAGCTTTTATGGATTTAATTCTGTTTTTGGAACACTCAGTGTCTTGTGGTTGTTTTCACGATGTCATGATGTGCTATTGAGTCATCCTGTTCTCAGTGAAAGAATATTAAAAGACAGAAATGTTTTCCTTTTATATTCTCATGTACACAAAGCTGTCACTGATGAAACATGCTCGTGTTCTGTGTAAACTATTCCAGGTGAGCTATGTGCTCCAAGTGAGAGTTCTGACAATGTGCTGAGTTATCGGTTTTGATTGCTTTGGAGTAGATGGAGTCTGATAAATTTTCCATAAAATTAAATGGGCATCTCTTTCTGCGAAAACATCTGTGTTTCCAGTATCAGTCTGAGTGTACAAATGACCACGTGTTAAGTGTATGGGCTTCTTAGGCTGGAAATCAAAGTGGACAGTAATACTGGTTGCTTATTGCTTTTAACTCTTTCAATCTCTGTATTGTTTAGCCAGCACAATCTCCATTTGGTAAAGTTCTAAAATGAATGTAGCAGCAACTGCTTAGTTTTTAGGGGGGTAGAGTTTTTTTTTTTCTTGTTTGTTGATAAATGATAGAAAACAGAAAAGTATGTCCCTTTTACGGGGTTGGCAAACACAAGTTTTGATGAAAACTCTCCCCCCCACACACACAATTTTTGTCATTTTGTTTAAAATAATTACTTTCTTTGTTAGAGGATTTGACAAATTTGATTTAGTGTTCTATCAGTTTGTCCTCAATGCTGAGTGAAGCAGTGATGCTTACTTTAGCCCCAAAATTTAACTGAACTGTACCCACAATGCTGAATTAGGGAACAACGTTAAGTAGGTGAGGTGTATTCAGGGCTATAAAATTAAAAATAAATAAATAAAATAAAAACCACAAAAAAACACATGAAGTGGTTGTTGGTACTTTGTGTATTCTGTACATATTCAGCTAAGTCTTGAACTAAACTTAACTTGCAGGGGATGAGAGAGAAGACTTTGCCTGCAGAACAGCGAGCAGAACCATCTGAAAGGTATGACATCTATTAATTTAAAACTTACTTGAAGAAAGAAAGAAATCTCCTTTTTCAGTACGGTCTGCACCTGAAAGGTGGTGACAGTTCTCAGTAAAAGGAATGGGAAATCCAATGAAAATTTTGTATTTTGAGGCAGCTGCAAAGTCTGGATTGTGTTTGAAGATCAATATAACTTTGAGAAAATTGTTGTTTTTATGAAAGGAAGGAAGATGAGCAAGAATAAAAGTACTGATACACCGCTTTTTATCCCAAGTTTATCTTCTGAGAAGGATACGAAGATGGGAAACGAAGCACGTTATAATGCTGTATCCACAGAAAGGATCTTTGCTATTGGAGGCCTTATTTTTTCCTTCTACAGGAAATATGGCTCATTTTGTAGTTTAACTAAATCTGTAGCGTTACAAATTTTGCTTTGACAGATATTTCATGGTTTATAACTCAGTTTACTTATAACAAAATAATTTGTCCCTCTTAATGTTCCCTAGGGGAAAAGCTATTAGTTTTAGCTATTTAATTGCTTGCAGTTTGAAAGCTCTGTCCTAATGGGATGATTCTTTCTGAAGCATTCTTTAGAAGGTGAAGTAGGCGAAGTGAGTTACAGTTCAGGAGGATGTTTATTGATGTGTTTTTTTCTTTATTTTTTAAGCAAAAACATGGAGGAAGATTTATGATTTATTATTCTTTTTTTTAATACTCCTTTCATGATGAAGTTAATTGTCTGCTTTGAGTTCACATGAAGACCATGTGTTCTTTAGAATCATTTGAGGCCAAATGCTAACTCATCTCTAAAATAAAAAAAATCCAGCAGAATTAATTGAATTTCTTCTTGAGGAGACTGCTTTGTGTTATACTGCTTTCTTGGTTTAGGTCAAATGAGTTATCCTCCAGATAATATTGATGGCTTTTCCTTCTGGGCAAATGGTGTTTTGGGTAATAATGCTTGAGTTAAGGGACTTTGCACTCGGTTTTTAGGGAGTCGCTCTTTTCAAAGAACAGTAGCAGGGAATTTTGTTGACTCTATGCTCATCTGCCAAGCAATTCTTAGGTGACCATGGGCATTCTTTGGCTTGCAGAAAGAACTCAACACTTTGTTTTGGCATCTAAAAGTTGGACTTCACAACAACCACCTTTTTAGGGGTGGAAGCGACTGGCTTTAAGGTTCTGGTACAGGTGCAATCAGGTGCTGGGTTTTAATTATGTTTTTTTCAAACTGTTCTAAATTGTCTTTGTTAGAACTCCTTTCTACTTCTCCATTTAGGAAGGAGATACAGAAAACTCACACTGCTTTTGATTTCGTTCACAAAGTTTATTGCAGTGCCCTACCTTTTGTTTGTAGAGTAGGTAGTGGTGGTAGTGTTTTTTGTGATGCTGGTCTCTGTTGGGTGCCATGTTCTGGAGCAGGAGCACCACACTGATCTGCTGGCAAGAGTCCCTTTGGACAGTTGAGTTGGAATACTCAGTAAATCTCTGGCCCACCAATGCTATATATCTATGCGTGTGTGTGTATATATATATATTTTATATCCTGAGTCCAATTGTAGATTAGACTTGCTTGAAGGCTGACAACTGTCTTTGCCCCCTTGAAGCTCACAGGTGTTAACAGAAAGAGGAATATGGGCTGTTATGGGCAAGCGATAGTTGTCTGAATGAAGATCTATTTTGATGTAAGACTTTTTTCAGAATTCTAATGGATTGACAGTTTGGATTAGAGAAAAGTCTGAGCATCTGCCTTAGGGATCTGTCTTCCTCTATGCAGTTACAGTGCTAAGCAGGCTGTTGTCAAGTATTTGACAAGTTTAGACCAGTTCTCCTCCTCAGTATTGTGGGAGTTTGACCTGGTGTCTTCCAGTGCGATCTAATGCACTTTTGTACTGACTGACTGATTGGCTGCAAGATAAGCTTTGAGGTCACAGTTTTTCCAGGCATACTTCATTTTCTTGCCATAGTACTTTTGTTAGAGTTATTCCCTATTCCACTTCTGGTTTGGGTTATTTTTTCCCCATTTGCTCTTGGATTAGGATATCTTTCTGGTTTTGAGCTAGGCTTTTTTAAGTACCAGAAAAACGCCTTTGTATGCCTTACAAAAGGGATCTGTATTCATGTCTGAAAAGACTTCTGGAATGTTGGCATACCCAAACACCTCTGCTGTTCCTGCTGATGGCCACATGAAAGCCAGAGCTGCTTCTGAAGCTTAGGCCATATTACCTTGCCACACAAGTCTAAGGCGTCCCTATTCTATCAGAGCTGTTGGCAGTGTTTCCCATGTGTATGTGTGCATATGTGCACTCTTTCTGTATTTTTGTGAGCTGTTCTTTTATATCCCTGCAAAAGATACACGTGCATCGCAGAATCAGAGAACCAGTCCTATTTAAAGGAAGCACTGGAAAATAACAATCTAAATCAGCTCTTCTATTTCAGGTCTTCTGGCTTAGTCATTGTTCCCATGTGAACGGTGCACTTATGTATGTCCTTTTCATTGCTGCTGTTAATAAAGTTTTTCCTATTTAGAACATCAAGTATTTACCAGCGTTTAGCAACTTGTGAGACAGCTTTAGTTTTTTTCTGATCAGCAGGTTTCAATTCTAGGACTAATAACAGCTCTAATATCTTGAAAAAAAATTTGGCTGGTGATTTTTTTTTCTCTTGTTTCCCCCAACTTCTGTACTATCGTGTGCTAGCAATGTGACCAGCTACAAATTCAGTACTGCTGCGTCCAATGGTCTGTCTTCAGGAGTGAGTAGCGGAGGCGGCAAAATGAGAAGGGAAAGAGGAATACACTATTTATCAAGAGCTGTACAAGAACAGGTAAGTGACTCTTAAATTAATTGCTGTCACTGAGCTTACTGAAGTAACTAGCTAAGTGTGTCAGTTTTATTGCATCATAGTAAATTATAACAATACCGCTTTATTTTTGCATTGTTTTTGTTTTCTTGTGGGTTTCAGAGCAGGCTCCAATTGATTTCCTGTCTTTGAATACCTGAACTTTGCTTATGTAATTTTGAAATTTTTAATTCTCTTACCTTGGAGATTCTTCAAACTATAACATTTCTCGTTAGCAATTGAATGAATGAGTCCTAAGAAGAGAAGTAATGTTTTGGTGAAGGTTTGTATAGTTTTTCTACAGGAATGATACTTGAAACGAGTGCCAAGTATAAAAAGAAAAAAAAAAGCTTAATTTTTGGTTTCATATTTAAGTCATACAGAAAGATACAGGCCAAGAGTTTGAAAGAGTAGTAGAAGACAGCATTCTGCATGTCTGCTAACGATGACTCAGTTTTTGATACTCACCAAACTCATTGTGAGAGAGTTTTTTTCTCATTTTAATAGGAAAAATCTATTCCATAAAACTATGACCATGAATATTCAGATTAATTTTTCTTTTATTGGATGTTATATAAGCTGCCTGTAAGTTAATTTAAGTATTTATGTTAATATTAAGTATTTAATTAATATTAAGTTAATATTAAGTATTTAAGTTAATTTAAGTTTCAAATCATTAAATGGGACTTCAGGATGATGCAATATAAAGAAATCGTAAACACTGTTGTTTATTCCTGTAACACAAATAAAATAATGGTCCAAATATCAAAAGTTCCATAAACTTTTCAAATCAAAACTGTGAAACAGATGTAAGCTACAGGATGCACTGAATATCAGTAGTACCAACTTACATCCCTGCCTAGTCATTTCTAAGTAGATCATGATAGTACTGTACAAATTTTGGTCAGATTTCCTATGCCATTTAAAACATAACTCATCCAATCTTAGTAATCAAATAAAGTAAGTGGCAGGGATGAAAATTGAAGTTGTTAAGAGGCTGTTTTCTGATTTTTATATTTGCATCCTGATACATGGTATAGACTGTATTTACCAGAACACAATCTTCAGTGCTGCTAGTCTGACTTTCTTTGGTGCTTTTTGTGTTTAGTTTGGTTTTTGAACCTACCTGCTTCTTTAAACATTACCTTTTTCCACGTTCACTGCTGTAGTGACTTTAGAAACTTTGGCAGCTATCCTGCCTAATTTTGCAAGAGGAACACTTTCTCACTTGTTTTGAGAGTGTACTCTTAATTGAAGCCATGCGAGGGTAGTTAGAAAGGATGATGCTTCTCCAGAGCTTTGATGACTAAAGTATAGAAAAGAAAGAAAAAAAATGTGATCTGTGCATCAATGTTCCGCACAGGTTTTGAGTTAACTTTCAGTGTTCTTGCTGTACAGTTGTTGAATAGAGTATAATGTGGAAGCAGGCCTGCCATAAATTAAAATGACGTGGTAGACAGAGGTGGGGAGATCGGGATTTCTTCTGGAAACTTGCTTTCTCTTAATTTGTATGGATTTTTGTTCTATTTAATTTTGTTAATAAATTGGGTGGGATGGGGTGAGAAAGTAGTATGTCTTGTATAAGAAAAATTAAAATTTGCAACTTTAGGAAGTGGAGGAACCAGTGCTACCGAAAATACCCCTACCCATCAGTGCTGCATCGCTGCCTCAGTTCAATTCCAGTTTCGTTGGTAGTAGCGCTGTCTCAGCGTCACCGAGCGCTGTTTCAACAGCAGCAATGAGCACGGCAACTCCAGCAGCTGCGACGGGCATGGCAAATCCATCAGAGGTGGAGGGCATGACAGATCCATCGGAGGTGGAGGACTTGACAGATCTATCAGAGGAGGAGGTGGAGGACATGATATATACAACGGCGACGTCAGGCATAACGTGTTCAACAGTGCCCTCAGGCTTGACATATCCAATAATGGCGGCGGGCATGCCATACCTGCTGATGACAAAGGACATATCAAGGTCAACAGCGGCAACGACAAGCGTGGCAAATTCAACGGAGGCGGCAGGCATGGCAGATGCAGCAGCGACGGCGGCGGGCAAGGTAAATCTTTATGCTATAAATAATGTTTACAATGAGTATACTGCTTTATTGCGAGTTGACTTTTTCTGTGGTGCTCATGAAACTAACAAATATTAGTTTCTACGCAGCTGAATGAATTGGGGTTGTATGCCAGTTTGGGGAAAAAGGCATAAATGTTTTGATTCTGCTTCTCTCAGTCTTAGAGCCTGCCAACTCCCATTTAACGTGATTGTATAACTGCTTCAAATGCTGTGGAAGTCTGCGGGGGAAGGGGGGTGTGGACTTTATGCCAAGTTATTTATAGTGGTTTTGGCAGGGGTAGAGTTAATTTTCTTCGTAGTAGATGATGCTGTGTTGCAGATTTGTGAGCAAAACAGTGTTGGTAAGGCACTGGTGTTTTAGCTGTTGCTGAGCAGTGCTTACACAGTGACAAGTCCTTTTCTGTTTCTCACGCTGCCCTGCCAGCGAGGAGGTCGGGGATGCACAAGAGGCTGGGAGGGCACTCAGCCAGGACAGCGGAGCCCAGAGGACCGAAGGGATATTCCACACCATTTAGCGTCGTGCTCAGCAATAAATGCTGGGGGAAAGAAGGGGAAGGAGTGGGGAGTATGTACAGGGTTATGGCATTTGTCTTTCCAGGTAGCCATTACATGCGATGAGTCATTAATGCTACCTCAAATTTAACAACTTTACTTCTTTACTTCCGGTTCTTTTCCCTGTTCCACTTGGAGGGAGTGAGCGAGTGGCTGTGTGGTGCTTAGTTGCCTGCAATGGTTAAACCACAACTTTATTTAAGTTATTAAATTAGAGGTAACGTGGTCATATGAGCCTCACATAGAATGAGCCTAGGGTGCAATAATTGGCATATTATTGCAATAAAATAAACATTAATCTGTTCCAGAGTACTTGAAATATTTTTTGTACGGTTTGAAGTAGACAGCTGCTTTAACATGTTGAGGTGTTTGCTGAAGTTCTTGGAGTATCATTGGGCTGAGTTTGCCGTTCTTCAGCTTCCTGGCTTGCTTTTCCGTGCATTTAGACCTAAGTAGCATCTCCAGCTTTTCCTCTCAGTTTCTGGAATTTGGTTTTGAAGATATTGTCCTATACCCACTTGGAAACTTCCCTGTGTTTTATTATTACTTTTATCTGCAAAATAACTCAAACATCAGGTTTTTCGACGTCACTGCGGGACTTCTGTTGGATAGTGAATTCAGGTAGTTGTTGCTCTTAAATATAAACCTTTAATTCTTTTGAAAATACAGATACAACCAACAAGTACTGTTAGCAGTCCTGAGTTTGCGTTTTCATCTCCAGTTGTGAAATCTACTGAGGCAGAAGTGCTACCTACGTCTTCTGTAAGTAAAATAATAAAGGAGCTTGACTTTTTTTCTTAGGCATTTAGTAGGCTGTTGCAGAACACTAAAGCAGAATCTGCCTTGATGGAGAAAAGTATGTAGGCTTCTGGCTTATAATTTGTCATTCAGCATGCGTGCTACAAATGTGAAGAGCAGCTTTCAGATTTGGTTTTGTGTGTGCATTCGATTGGAGTTCCTGTGGCTTGAGAATCTGAAAAACCTCTCTTGTTCATAGCAGATTGGGTTTACATTTAGTGTTCCCGTTGTAAAATCGGCAGAACTTTCTGGACCCAGTGGTACTCCAGTGATGCCCTTTCTTACCCTAGGTAACTGAAACTTTAGCACTTCAGATCTGAAGTGCTGATTTTCCTTTTTTTCTTTATTAAATCTTCAATCTGTCCTGTCTGCGCATGCTAGCAATTCCAGGCAGTGTTGGACTTCTGCAGTATTTTTCCAGTGACAGATCTGCTTTTATAATTTTTGTTTTGTTTTGTTGCTTTTTGTTTTGCTTGTAATCATAAAGCATTGCAAAGTAAGTAGAATTTGTGAAGATTCTTATGTGAGAAGCATGAAGCTGGAAATTCTTGTTTCTAACAAAAGTGAGTATAATCTGCTCTAACTAGGTCACATTGTGAAAGCTGTTTTTGTTTTCTTTTGTTTCAAAAGACACCACCACCTCAACCAACATCAACACACAGAAAGAGGAGGTCAAAGATTTTGCTGGTGGTCCCTTCACCACTGCCCACGTATTAAAGGAAGGAAGCGTCTTAGACGTTCTAAAAAATCCTGGTGAGATAATGAACTCCTTTTAAAAAGATGCTGCAAAAAATACGCTAGCATTTTTTATTAAAAAAAAACCAACACACGACTTATGGTTAATAGAGTATCTGCTATAAATATGAATGTAGGAGAGCATTACATTAAGCGCTGCGTTTGTTAGGGTGCATCTGCCCCCTTCTATTCTAAGTGGTGTTTGTTGCTGGAAGTAAAACTGCAAGATGAAAAGCAGATGGGTTGCATCTCCTTTACGTGTTAGGATGTAATTGTAAATGAGGTACTAAGAGAATTAGCCAGATAATCGGTGTTTCATTTTAAGTAAATACAATTTGTGGAATTGAAAAGGAAATGTTTGTAAAGCTCAACACTCCTGTCCCACCTTCAGCCCAGGTGAAGAAAGAATAGGAAAGAGCTTCAGTTCCAAATACATGGCGAAAGCTGCGAATCTTTGGGCCTTAGCTTACAATGGCTCCTGTGGATTAAAATTTAAACTGCAAACAGAAGTGGAGTGTTTTACGTTAAAAACCCTTTTCTGAATTTTGTTTTTAAGCAATTGCAATTGTTTTCAACAGTTTCATAAAGTGTGTCTGTGGAAAAGATATCTTTTAAGAAAAAGGGCTTTATTGAATTTGATCTTTTCCCAAAAGTCTTCTTCTAACTTACATACTTGTTAAGAAGGCAGCACATTTCTCTGTTGGAAAGAGCTAAGTGAGAGAAAATACATTGTGCATTTTGTTTAAGGAAAGACCTCTGAGTGAAGTGACATTCACTTTCTTTATCGGTTTAAAAGAAGCAGAATCTAAATCCACATTGTTCAAAGACTTCATTTTTGATTAAAAAAAACCAACAAACAAACCACAAAACAACTATGTTCAAGGTAGATTTACAAGCAACTTGAGCTGCTGTTTAAGATGCATTTCCTTTAGTCTTTCTGTATTAGTAGCTTGTCTTTTCTGTTAAAATTGCCACCTTTTAAATAAGGAGTTGTCCTAATTATAGAAAATTAGACAGTTGTTCAATTGTCTTGAGTTTTTATTATTTAATTAATATTCAGCATCTGTGGGAAAATACCGTATGGATTGCTGCTCCGAGTACAAACTTCTGTACAGTTACTGGAGTAGATTTGAGTCATCTGCTACGGAAGGAGGAGCTTTAGAAATCTGATTCGATTGGGCATCGCGTCTTAATCAAATTGTATTATTTCCATTCCACGTTGGACTGTCAGATTTCAGTCAGCTACTGTCTGTTTGTACTTGTATCGACCAGTGAAAATGTTGATTTAAAGCTTGCTTGGAAACAAAGAGTTAAATGAAGCTTTAACGAAATGTTCTGTTGTGACCCAGTGCAGCAGATGAAATTTCATCCGTTTAGATAAGATTTCTGGGGACTTCCTGTTGCGCTCGGTCTGAATGTCTAGTTGTAACCATTGGCACCTGGGTTGAAATTTTTGCCCTCTAGTAAAGTCACTTAGTTACATGTAGTGAGGTGCTGCGCTAACAGGAAGACTTTTTTTTCTTGCTTCCTAGACTTTGGATTGTTGAAAACACGCTCTTCTACGTCTGCGCAACCTACAACAAGCACAGTGGTTTATACTAGGCCTGCAATAACAACTTTTTCTGCAGGTAAAGAGACTTCTAAACAAGCATCGTACTGGCAATCTGATACATGTGACCCTTTTCTGCAAAACAAAGACATGAAGGACAAATGTGTAACTTGTCAAGCTACTAAAGCGTCAACAGTTGAGAGTATGAAACAGACAGTAAGTTCAAGTCAATGCGACACCTCAAAGCCAGCAGCGCCCCCAGCAGGGATGCTGGGCTTTGGAGACAAATTCAAAACAGTACCTGGAACGTGGGATTGTGATACATGTCTTGTCCAAAACAAACCGGAAGCTACAAAATGTATAGCATGTGAGACACCAAAACCTGGAACGGGAGTAATGCCTGCTCTGACATGACCAGTGGTCACAGACAGCTCGGTGACAGTGACATCCTCCTCGAGCAGCACTGACACAACAGCCACTCTGGGCTTTGGAGACAAATTTAAGAAGGCGAAAGGCTCTTGGGACTGTGGAATATGCCTTGTACCAAATAAGACGGAAGATAACAAATGTGTAGCCTGTCAGTCTGAGAAACCAGGTATGGTCCTTTTTTTCCTGTTGTTTCCATCCTAGCCTCTGTGAATCTTGTACAGAATAAAAGTACGTTGCATATATGGAATATTTTAAGCAACACGATTCCCAGGTACGGTTGATGGGTTAGCGGCTGTCTGCAGGATTGGTTTACAGGCACTTCAGAGGTCTCAGCCCAGGTTCCAGCCTGTCGCATAAATTGAACTGATTGTGAAATGTATTAGTACGGAGCTGGATCAATGCAGATACCCCCGGCTTTGCAGCTGGTGAGGGAAGATGGCTGAAGTGGGTGACTTAATTTAAAAACAACATAGTGATTTTTCACTGGCGAAAATGAGAACTCCATAGAAAGAGTTAAAAATGACTGCGTTTTTCTCTTTCAAAAAATAAGTAAAAAAAATTACAGAATGTGGCCAAAATGCCTCTACTCACCGTTTGTATGTAATTGAGGGGAGATGTGAAGCCAGATTTCAAGACAGTGTAGTCTTAACTAGTCTTAAGCTAAAGCAGAGAGATGCCTATGAAGGTCAGTGGTAGGCTTCAAGAAAGCGAGTGACCCGCTGGGTAACTTCTTCAGGGCAGTACTGGGTTGTTTCCCATTGTGTGTGACCGTAATTGATTTTGAGCGTGGTTGTATTGTTTTTAAAATACGATTCTAATTCTAACTTTGACTCTAAATGTCATTTAACATGCCATTACATCGAAAAACACCTGTGCAAATATATCGTGGAAGAAACAAATTAAGATGGACTAGACCGGGCTTTTGTAATCATCCTGTGCGGTAAGACTGAAATTTCATGAGGTAAGATAATGGATTTCAGACAGAGTTGATTCTCTTGGACTTCCAACCTCTGAGCGGTCAGTCGGCATCTTTGTCTGAGGCTCTTGCCATTGCAAGGAGGAATTCTGGAAATGAGGGGTTTACTGTGACCATGGTGCAGTGAATTGCACGGTTACGTTGCACTTGTCAAGAGGAAGAGCGATGCAAGTAATACTAGGATAAAAGTTTTCTGCGTGTGCTGTGGAAGGGAAGAACCATTCTTGTCTTTCCGGTTTTGAATTTGAAGCGTTATCTTCTGCTTCTCTCTTAAAAGGCACCTTTTTTTTAAAAGGCACCTGTCAGGCCTCTTTATGGAGGTTACACTGTGGTCAACAGCAGCAGAAGCTTGTGTGCTGAACAGAGTTGTGTGTTGTTTGGAAGCTTTGAGTTCCACTCTGTTTTTTTTGTTTGTTTGTTTGTTTCTTTGTGGGTTTTTGGTGGCTTTTATTTTTTTCAGGGGCGGGGGGGGGGGAGTTGCGGAGTAGTTTTGAACATTTCTGTGGGATTTGACAAATCAAATTTAAAAGTTAATGTTCATTTTATAGTTCATGTTCAAACAGGATGGTTAACTGTCTTGTTTGTCTCACAGAGGGTCCAACACCTGTGACCAGTAGCAGTGCATCTGCATTTTCTGCTCCTTCTGGAGAATTTCTGGATTTAGACAAATTCAAGAAGCCTGAAGGAAGCTGGGATTGGGAGACCTGCTTGGTTCAAAACAAAGCAGAGGCCACGAAGTGTGTAGCCTGTGAAAGTGCAAAGCCAAGCACCAAAGCAGAGCTCAAAGGTAATCCTTAATGATTAAAACGAGGATGCATATTCTGTGATTTATTTTTTGGTTTGCTCTGATTTTTTTTATTTTCTTACCTGTTAAGCACAATTATTTTTTCCTTTGAGGTGTGGCAAAATTATTCGTTTTTCCTGTAGGAATATTGCCTAGATAACATCTGTTTCCACACTTTTCCCCAAGAATAAGTTTATCCTTTTTAGAGAAAAGCTTTCATTAATGACGTGCTTGTTCTTTACATGCCCTACACGTTGTTCATTTGGAGTTCAGACTAAAAACATGATCTTTCAAAGAAATTCGTATACTTTTTAAAGCCAGGTGGTGGGCAGAAAACACAATTGTGAAAAGTTTTATGTAGAGAGGAAGCATGGGGTTTTCTTGTTTGTTTTACTGTTTGGTGGGTTGTTTTTTAAACAGTTTTGACTGGAAAGATCAGGACTAGAATGTAGTTCAAACCTTCATGTACTTCAGGTAAACAGAATATCTTTTGTCTTCACTTGTGCGCTTATGTCCATCAAGTAAGACCTCTGAAACCATACTAGAAAAAATCTGCGGGATTTGATATGTTCATGTACTAGAGCTTTAGAAAAAGTTTAATTCCTATATGCAGCATGTCTTCTGTCCTGGTTATTGATACGTACGCAATTAGTAGCAATCCCTTTTTTGATCTCAACACTAGGTTTAGACAAAAAATTGCGACACCTTAAGGAACCTGTCCTGCATCTCATACAAGCACAGAAGTTGCAGTGTCTCAATGCTAGCAGTACAGTTGGTGGTAAAATCTTTAGTAGGGTGAAATAGAGGCCTCACACTTTTCAGAGAAAAAAAGAGATGAGAGAGAGTATCTTATTCCCACGTACTTGCAACTATGCTGCAGAGTGTACTGCTGTTACTCTAGTGCTACAAAGGTCCAAAAATCACTGAACAGTTATTAGCCAGTTTTGTATTCCTTTAATTTGTTGAAAGACTGCAGTAGAGGATTGAAGTTTTTATTGAGGATCACTGTGTGGAAAAATTCTGATTGTTAAATGTCATTTGTATGACTTAAGAACCGCGTTTTGGAGTACAGAATTCAGTATTAATTCCAGAAGGGGTAAGGGGAAGGACATTAGCTAGTAATCCCGAACAAAAGCAGTGTATAGAGCTATACTGATTTTAATCGCAGTATTCTTACAGTTGGTCTGTTACTGAACAGATATGTTTTGGGGAGATATGGTGGCCAGGGAGGCGTGTGTGTTTGTGTGCTTCCTCTTCTAGTTAAGGTTCTGGGGTTTGGTTTAGTCAGGAAAATTCGATGAGGCACCTTGTGTAAAAGGAAATGTTAACCAGCATTTTTCAACACGGTGTAGTCCCTTAAAAGTGTCATAGATGAAAAGAGGCCATAAACGCTGGGGGAAAAAGTTAGTGGGAAACTGAGAGCAGGATCACATTCAGTAGTGAGAGAGCAGCAGCCTAGGGAAAGCTGATGAATGACTGTAACAGATAGTTCTATTTTAAGTGTAAAACAACACTCAGTACTTTATAATGGTGGTCTTACCAGAGGGTTCTTCTCCATGGCTCCTAAAAGCACGTCTTGAAGGCATTCGAGTGCAGTGAACTTAAGCTGTAAGAGTTGGGCTGGTAAGCTTGGCCTGATTTGAAGCTGTAGGCACGGGGCTATAATTTCTGAACAGGCTACAAAAGAAACTGTACCACTGTGCTTTTCAGTGCTCCGTTTAGCAAAGCCATCAAATTGTTGCAGGCAATTGATGTTGTTCTTCTAAGAGCACCTGAAAGATATTTTTGTTTGAAGAGTTCAGAGGTACCGGTTAATACTGGTTCAGATAATTACAGCCAGCTCTTGGTGTTTGTGACCAATAAAGTTTGTGGCTCCAAAAGGAGTGGGTTAGTGCTAACTGATTAACTGCTGTATATGCAGAAATATGGAATCTGATTACTTACGCAGAGAGCACTTAAAATGTATTGTTTTGCTGGCTCTCAGTGAGTTGCATCTTAATGCTACCAAGGAATAAGCTTTTTGCTTCTGGCCCAAGTGTTTTAATTTGGTGAAAGCCTTTTCTGTGCACGTGCACATGCCAGAGAGGTTGCTTAAGTAATAGAAGCTATAGTAGCTGCTATCTTCTGTTTTTTGTAGAAGACAGAAACTGAATTCGTTAGCTTTGTAACTGTTATGCATACCAGAATTGGTTTTCTCCCTTTTGAAAATAGTAGAGGGTATGCCTATGTCAGATTTGGTGAGCAAGGTGATCAGATGAGGGCACTGCAAGACTGCCAGAACGCACCAGGTCTGGGGGGAAAAGGAATCCGGCTGAGCATAGGAATTTCTAAAAGGTAACCAAGGAGTTGTGCATTGATACAGTTATTCTAAATAATCAGATTCTTGTAGCTCTGCCTTTGGAAAGTCTGTGGCCCTTGCTGTAGTGGCTGTACACACGATGCAGTCTACAAAACCAGAAATGCAGAAGTCCTATGTTTTGACTCCCTGGATTCATCAACCTGCTTCAGGATGGCTGGGGGAATCCAACTGTTAAGTCTAGCCAGACAGCGCAACTTGGGCTTAGCTGCCATTGTAACCAGCCTTGTTTCTCAACAGTAGCAAAGCTGAACGCATTGGTAAATATTTTCAGGTTTGGGCCTGCATAAGGTAGAAGGGACAAGAAGTGGTTTTATATGCTAGGGAGTTCTTGTTCTTAGAGCTTTCCCTCTAGTTTGAGAGAAGCACATAACTAGTTTTATAGTGGGTTGACAGGAAAGAAGTGGGGGGGAAAAATGGGAACGCAGGGAGATAGCCAAAGGCGTTATTACTAGAACAGGTTTAGAATGCTATTCTTTGCTTTTCATGAGCTTAGGGCAATGGGGAGTTTAAAGCTTAGCACTTCCTGAGAGGGTTTCTTACTCTACCGGCTCAGTTCTATCACTTATTTAAGGCAATTCAGGTCTCTGAACGGTTAAAGAATTGATACCAAATTTGATGAACTCTGATCCAGGATACTGACAAAACAGGACTTCATATAAACAATTTCAGTATGTTCATGAGGTTAGCTTGTGTGTTCTGTTAAATAGTAAAAAATGACACTTCTGTTTCTGTTTACCTAGCATAATTCTGCAAATGTTGCCTCCTTCTGCTTTAGAATGGAAATGCTCTTCTCCAAGAGAGCACTGTCCAAACTTCTTTGCCAAAATTTTTTGATTAAATTAATATTGTTTTATTTTGAAAACAAGAATAAGCCACAAACATGTTTTCTTGCTTCGGCTATCCAGAAGAACGTCAACAGTATTTTCAGATTTTCCTTCCCTACACAACTGTATGTAGGAAGAGTGCAGTTGGAAGCAGAAGACGTAAGATGATGTATCTTCTGTTTGTTTACTACAGTAACAAGACAATGGATTACCTCTTTATTAGAACTTGTGTAGCTTTGCAGTATTGAAACAAATGTAGGTATTAAAATACACATCAGTAATACGTTTCTGAATGGCTGAGTACCGTGCTCTCTTAGCATTGAAATACCCAGCCATTGGATTAGTTTGTCCCTCATGTTTGCTGAGTTTGGAAGCTATTTCAGAATGCCTTCAGCTTGTATTCTTCCCCAAAAGCATAGAACTCACTTCTCTGCATCCCCAATTCAAGTCAGAGAAACTGGGCACTGCAACCACAGGAGGTCTGCCTGTACAGAATCAGTGAAGACAAGTCTAAACAGCGGATTTTTTTGAATATGCAGCTGGGTTATCTGAATGTTCTTTATGCAGTGTACCTCAGTTTTAGTACAGATAGCACTTGTCTTGGTTCTTGTCATTAGTCTGAAGCTGCCCCTGAGAAAATCTTGAAAGGGAAAGTAGTGAAAGCTAATCAGCTGGCCCTTTCTTCTTAAGAACCAGTGTATTTTGTAATTCTCCCACTAATAATAAGGCGTCATGCTGGAGAATCGCGATTGTGTTGTTAAGCAAGACTGACTTCACCTGAGCGGTATAGTTGGCAGCTGTTGAATGTTTAATGGACTTTAAACAAACAAAAAAACTGAGCAGGTGGAGGTAGACATGGCAAACTGACAGGCAGCGTCAGATGCTTCTTTGAAATGGATAATCTGACTCCATTCACTTCTTTCTGGAAATAAGATCTAGTAATTAACCAAACAAAAGATAGAAGGGTTAAGACTGCATCTTTAAAGCAGCTGTGCTTGATAAATGTCTCTGGTCTTAAATCAATCTTTAGCAAAGCACAGAGACTTAGCAGCAGCTTGCTTATGCCAACGCTAAAAATACTTGATGTGTACAGGTAACCATGTCAAGGCTCTGGAGTTAATCCATGAGAACAATTCCTTCTGGTATTGGCAAAGGTGAGGATGCTTGCTTCTATAGAAATGAGGTTTTGAGCTGTGACTTAAGCTGTCACTTAGGTGACTGTTTAGGAAAGCTTCCTTTTAAGTTTTGAAGTATGTAAGCTGACAAATTGTTTAAGTTCAGAACTGGGTTTACAGTTTCTGTTCTCTGACTGTATGCAACTTCTCATGTTTCAGACTGAAAGCAGAATTGCAGCGGTACCAGTCATACAACTATAATGATTATTGCCAAGATTACCAGAACTACCACTCGCAGAGGAGTTAAGATGCTCACGCTGACTACAACTACAGCTCCTATGCTCCCTATGACAGCATGCAAGCTGTTGGAGACTGCTCTTTAGGAGATTCTTTAATGGCTCCAGCTGTTTTTGAGGTAAAGATAGTGCACGCTTGCTGTAAAGAAAATATTTCACAGATAATACGTTGTACAGATTTGTGTGAATCAGCAAAAAGAATCCGAAGTTGAAAACATGCTTTCTGCTTAGTGTGAAGTTAAAAGAGCAGATTCCATTCAGAGGTGTTTGTATTTAAGTGCTTAAATAGTAAATCCATAGAATTAGTGATTTATACACCATTATTTGTTCACGCATACCAAAGAATGGTTTTGACAGCATAATTGCGTACGCTTCTTCTGTTCCTGTTCTTCTGATTTGCTTTGCTTAAAGCAAATTAAACAGTTGTTGTAAGTGGACTTATCGTGGTCAATGTATTAGTTGTGACCTCCGGAGGTCCCTTCCAACCTGTACTGTAATATTGGCTTTCTTCTAAAAATAAGTAGATAAAATGCCATCTATCCTTGTAGTTGTAGGAAGAAGGAATGGGTTGAGACTGCAGCACTTTGAATCTGTGATGCTTTCTGAAATGAGTTATGATTAAACTTAGCCTTTTCTGTCTTTCAGGAATCTTCAGTTATGACTGCAATCGGTGATGACCTAATTACTGACGGTAATAAGGGTTCTATCATTGTCACTTGAGTTTAGCCATCCTTGTGCCTTTTAACAATACAAGCCAACCTCTACTGGATGAAGAACATCTTGAAAGTTCAGCTGAGGTCAAACCTCTGTGGGGTTGATCTGCAATCAGCTGGGGTTTTAAAGCTGATACAGCATACACTGACCGCATCAAGTAAAACGGGACACTGTCAATGCTTCGCAGCAGGTTTCTTGTACCTGTGCCTTCATTCCCATTTGAAAATGGTCTAAGACAGAATTTTGTTCTTTGTATTGGTTCCGCTAAACAGATTTTATATTAGAAACTCAGTAATATGCAAAAGCTTTGTTCTCCACCCTGAGGTAAAAGCTTATGTTGCAGATTCCAAAAGGAGGATTCAGCTTGCACTTACAAATACGGTACAAAACATATTTGTGTCCTGGAAGGTTTGCAAAGTTCCTCACGTGGAGGCATTTTGTGTTAGTGTTTAGAAACTATCCTATGTAACGTGTATTGCCGTAGAAGTGAATTAAATGACTCTTGGGAGGGTTTCATGGCTGATTATCCGTAAACGTTATCTTTACTATCTTAAACATTGTCTTTGTCTTTATCTTGAAAGACAGTTCTAGTCCCAGCCTTCTAATATACAAATTCCCAAAAGTTGGAGTTGTGAGGCTCAAAATTTTAGAGGACTAAATACCTCACTAAAATTAGTAGATCTAATAGCTTATTACACTTAGCTTAAAATACATTTTATTAGCCATTTCACGTGAAGTTTTTTTGTGCGCATGCCTCAGATTTGATACTTGGACTTACCAGGCTTTTATTTTCAGATCCACAGCTCTACTTGGATGTTGATGAAATGAACAGACAATTCACGGAGACAAGCGAAGAACTCTACGATTCACTCATGAATTGTCACTGGCAACCTCTGGATACGGTCACTTCTGAAATCCCCTCTGCTATTTAAGTGTCTTCTAGAGCATGACCGTTAGGACCAAAGTGCTAAAACTACATTTCTTCTACATTATTCTAGCTCATAAGTTTTAAAGCACAATGATAGGTTGGGTTTTTTTTGCTATGCTTTTGACAGTTTCTGTAATCTTTTTGTTCATCACTCCCTTCTTGGAGCATCATGAAGTCATGTAAATATTCGAGAAATGTAAAGAGGTAAATGGGGTCTAAAGATAGACTTGCCTGTGTAAATAAAAAATTTGTTTCTGCAAACCTGCCAGCAAGGGATTTTACTTGTACCTGTGTGCAGCACGTTCTCTTCCGGCTTATGGAATTTAACAAGGTAGTAAGGGTATTTCATCTGTCTTTATTTTTATATGGGCATTAGGACACAAGCAAAATCTAGCTTCCCCTTGTTTTCCTGGTTCCTTAGGTAAGCGACAAGCCAAGCCTTTCATGTGCTTGCTTAGACTGGAAGTATGTATGGGAGACACTCACAGGCCTTGCTATGGAAACACCTGTGCCCACTTTTTCCTGCAGGCTGCTGGCTCTAACTGTACTACTGATACATGCTAGGTCAGCTAAAATTGGCTTATAAATAGGGTATGTTAAGCATATGGAAGTGTAGACTTCAACTGCCATAGCTACAAACATCCCGTGGAATGAGGATGATGTCTGCTGGCACTCTCTGCATCAGCATTCAGTTTTCCCTTGCCCTTCTTACTGTTAGACTTCTCAGCTGACGCTTTACAGCGAAGAAATTGCTACAACATAATCCGTGTTCTTAAACCTAAAAAAAAAAAATCTTGGAGAAAACAACTTGCTGGTTTTCCCTCCTTGCTGGCAAGGAGAAAAATAGTCCACCAGGAACAACAAAAAAATCCTAGTAACAGCTCCTTAAGTTATACCCTCTGCTACCCTCTCTGATTGCTCTGGTCTTCCTTCATTCGTGGTAATGAAGTTTTTAAAGCTCTGGTAGAAGGATGACAGCACTCAAGTCAAAGGAGATGAGAGCAATGAGGAAAGCTTTGCTTTAAGCTAGAGCAGTCTTGCGAGTTGCTGCCTTTATGCTGTTCTTATCTTGAAGGGTACAGAGTCTTTTCCAGTCATAGGGACTCCATAACCCTATGAGTATGGAGAAATAGTTGCTAATTAACAGTGTGTATAATAAGTAAGTGAGGCTGGAAACAAAAGAATATTCCTCCAAGAAAAAAAAGGAAGCAGAAATTACTGTACTTAATAGCTGGGGAAGCTGTTAAAGCTAGTTGACACAGTTCTGGTACTGCCGTGTGTGTTTTGGGGGCAACATAAACCATAATTGCTGTGATGGCAGGTAAGAATCCAATTCTTTTTTATGGCTTAGTGTAGTCAGTGAAAGCAGTGGTCCTAAGCTGCATGCTGTTCTTAAATGTAATGCAAATTCTCTTTTGTGACTCCTCAGTACTTCCAGGTTACTTGTAGCTGATCACCAGCAACTGCTTCTGTTAGCTATTAGCTGTTGGGTTTTTGCTAGGAATACTTTCAGTCCTGAATTGAAATGATGACATCCTGAAACAGAAGAGGCTCTTGGAGTATTGTAGGAAGCACATTCTTCCTGGTTCTAGTGCAGGTGTACACGTAGGAGGAGACAGAAGGCAAAGAACCTCACATAGGTGGAGGGGGTGAGGTGGCATCACAGTTAGAGCTGTTGCAGTTAACTCTTCCCAAAGCATGAAAGCAACGTGGCTGGGAACAGGGATTTGTTGGGTTGCTTCTTTGTGTGAGCCAGGGAGTCTTTTGAGGGGCAGATTAATAAGAATATGACACAAGGTAGAGGTGGAATAGATGAAGCAAAGAATCTGGGTGGGAAAAGGGTTGCTTGTACGTGTCTATGGAATTGTTTCAGGGGACTGAGCTGGGGCAAATTCAAGATAATAGATGCAGCCTCCTTGAATTTGGATGGCAGTGCTGAAGCTTCAAAACCTTACAAGGTTTGATGCCACTTCAATTGCAGTGCATAGCTGTGGTACTTGAGCTCAGAAGTGCAAACTGCACAGGATTTTTTTATCTATTTTCTTCAATGTGAGCAGCAAAACATCTTCCAGGAATGTGCCTGGGTGCTACGCTGCTTTGACACGGCTTGCTTTGCATCACCAAACACAGTAGTTAGGTTGCATCGAGTACTTTGTGGAAACATTCATTGTGTTGTCACCCAGAAATGGGATGCTACAGATATGTGTTGGCCCGGCAGTATCAGTGCTGGTTTTTGGCCTTTGAGAGGTTGGTCCATAACATGTGACCTGTGTAACGAGAGGCCCACATAGATTGGTGACTTCATTAAGTCTGATGCTGTGGTGGTGTGTGACCCAAGGCCCTGAACGTCAGAAAATCAGGCTGTGGCCACCTATTTTATGCAGACTTTGCCTATTAACAAGGTCTCTACACTGTACGTTAGAGACGTGCGCCTCCTTTTCCGGACTAGATAGCAAAAATACCAGTTTTGTAGTTCAGTGAATGAGATTGGTTGGGCTGTTTGTTCTCCAGAGCTGAAAAATGTTGGGAGTGTATTCTCTTGGAGTCCACAGAAATGAAAATGATGAGAGGAAGAGAACGTTGGTTGCAGCCCGCGTGCTGCTGTTATAAAGTAGTTCTCTGATGTCTTTTTCCCTCTGCTGAGACTTATCAGCCTATCGTCCTTTCCTGTTAGGAGTGCATACCTGGCTTGGGATGGTGTGCGCAGGGCAGATTCTTTACCGTAAGAGCACAGTGAATGCCAGACTTCTTCCTGTACTGCCGTGTTAACCGTGAGTCACAAATTCAGGAAGCAGTGATTGCATCGGAACTGCTAGAATGCTTTGCGGAGTCTTTTTACTGGGTAAACTTCACAGCTGCAGTTACAACTTCCAGCCTGTGTTAGCTGAACACATCGTACTGGTGCCCGCCATCAGTTTGACAAAGATGGGATTGCAGTAGGAACTTGCTTTTTTCCTTCTTTTTAATTAAACAAGTCTTTGAAGCAACTTTTCCAACACCGCCATACTTCACTTCTTCCAGTTATTTTCTGTTTTACTTAGCTGAAATGTTTTTTTTCTTCCAAGCTTGAGGAAGTTTTCTACAAGAATGTCCCGTAATGATTTCATAAACTCTTTTCATTGTACCTAGCTGCAACAGAGAGTGCTTTTATTCAAAAACCTGCTGGTTTTCTCTTCCAAGAAGCAGTGGGGTTTTTCCTATCTCTTCACTGATGGGAAAGGCTGTAGGACAGTAGCTTGAGGGGCTGCTAATGCTGTCATCAGTGAGCCGGGAAGAGGCAGGAGTCCGAAACGGGTAAAAAGTACTTAAAAGGATACCAAAAGAGTAAACGGTACTTAAGCCGTGGATGTTTCTTTTTGCAGGGATGCTCTGGACCAACCGCTTCTTTCTAGCGCTACCTCAAAGTAACTTGCAGATAGAACTCACAGGGAAGGTTGATCAAATGGTGATGATCGCTGTCATTCTGCTGGACACGCAGATACTTGCCTTTCGTTTTGGCTCATTTTTAATACCAATTAACTTCAGTGCCTCGCGTTAATAGACACCGTTTGACTGCATCGGCAAATGTTTCTGAGTCGTGAGTGTCATTAAAGGCCTGTCACCCTATGGAAATCCTTCTAAATAAGAAAAATGGCATTTAAATAAATAAATAAAGCAGCGTTTGAACTTATGAGCAAACCTAGCGTAGCTGCCTTTGACGCTGATCTGGAGGAGAAAAATCACGTTATCACGCTACTATGGTTGCCTTAATAGGTTTGGTGTACATGAGGGAGGGAAGTATTATGTGATGTTTGCCTAGCTATTACATGGCCGATGCAGGAGGGGTTTTAGTCAGTTCCCTGAGCACGTATTGTTGCAGAAGTCGGTGATTTCACTGCCCAATGTCTGTTATTAAGGGCACGATTCATGTCCCGTTATCGTTTTTATTCTTTATTTATGTGTTTATTTTCTGGGGCGGCGATCTGTCACGATGCCCATCGTTCCCCTGCCGTGGGGTAGAATTTAGCGTGACGACTGCCTCCCGGACCAACGGGGCCACGAATCCGGCCTAAAACACTGCTTGTGCGTTGGTTGTCGGCGTGGGGGCTGTTGGTTGTCGGTGCGGGGGTATCGGTTGTCGGTGCGGGGCTTTTCTGACGAGCACTGTGGGCTCGGGGCGCCGTCCCACGCCCGGCGCGGTGCTGCGGCACACCAGCGGTCGGCGCCACGGCGCGGGGAGGCTCTGGAGGTGACTCCTAGCCCCGTGCTTACGGTGGCCGGGCCGGGGTTCATTATGGCGGCCGGGTCCTGAGGGCGGGAGCGGGAGGGCGGCGGGACCGGGACGGGACCGGGGCGGGGCGAGGAACGGGAGCGGCAGCGGGAGGGGGGGGCGCGCGTTCCCGTGAGGGGAGGGGGCGCGCGAGGGAGGGAGGGGGAGGGTGTGAGAAACACTCCGTAGCCAATAACTTGGGCTCAGGCGAGGAGCTCGGCGAAGCAGGAATTTATTCGCGATCGCAGTGGCGGGCGTCCCGTCCGTGCGAGGACTACCGCACACCAAATTTCCCTGGTGTATTGCCAAGCACTTCCCCGTGCAAGGGCTTACCATACACCACATTTCCCGAGACTCTTCCTTTCTCTCCCTTATCTCACGCTTCGTCCGTCTCCGGCCGCGCCCCTCGCGGAGCTGCGGAACCGCGGATCAGGACTCCACACTCGCTCCGTACAAAAGTACGTCTCAATCACACGGCACACAGAGTCTCACCCGACCCCCAAGGCAATACTTCCTATTTCTTACCTTGGTCTGTGCACAGAGTTACCGGATCAATTCTCAAAGCCGGAGTGCCTGCCTTCTTCCCTTCCCCACTCCTTCACGGATCCTGCCTCTTTCATCAGTCTCGGGCCCTCTGTCAGCTCTCCGCAGAACCGCCGCCGTCGATGCACAGGACCGCTGAAATCAGCGGGGCATGCCTTCCTGCTGCTGCGGCGGTGGGGCTCCCCAGTAGGCGACTGGCTCCCGGACGAGCCCCCAAATTGTGAGAAACACTCCGTAGCCAATAACTTGGGCTCAGGCGAGGAGCTCAGCGAAGCAGGAATTTATTCGCGATCGCAGTGGCGGGCGTCCCACGAGCAGGAGCGCCCCTGCTGGTTCCAAAACCCAGTTTATATACTTTTTGATGACGGGACCCTCCCCTGTTTCCCCACTGAGGGGGTGATCCAGGCTCACAATCTGTCTGATGCTTCCCAGACAATGCATGGCCTTCAGTTGCCGGCCTGTTAAATTTCGAATTTCTTTCGACTTTTTTACTGGTTGAAGCGGTAATGGTTCTTCACTTACCTGACTTGACTCAACACCGTGATTTTCCCCGAATTGTTCTACGGAGTCTGGTTGTCTGCATTTTACAAGGTCGCCTGCTAAGCGTTCTTATCGCTGCAAGCACACCTCGATACCCCATTCCTTACCTTTAAACAACGTAACTCTGCAAAAACAACATTTTTATTCCCACGAGGGGCAGGGCAGGCCCCGCGGCGCGTGGCGGCGGGGGGCGGGGGGGCCCCGTGACGGCACCGAACGCGGGGGGGGGGCGGTATGGCCTCGGGCGGCGCGACCGGTAGCGGCGCGACCGGCAGCGGCATGGCCGGCGGTGGCAGGGCCGGTGGCGGCGGGGCGCCGGGCGGCAGCCCAGGAGCCCGATCAGGAGGAGGAGGAGGAGGAGGAGGAGGAGGAGGAGGAGGAGCGGCCGGCGGCAAGGTGAAGAGGCGGCGCCACCGTTTGGGCGCCGCGAAGCCCCCCTGTGCCAGGAGCAAGCGGGTGAGGAGCGGCCCCCCCACAGCGGGCCCTTCCCCCTCAGCCCACCAGTTACCCCCTTACTTACCCCCTTACCTTACCCGCCCCTTTATCCCCTTAGTTACCCCCTACCCACCTCCTTACCCCCTTAGTTACCCCCTCGACCGCTTAGTTACCCCCTTAGTTACCCCCTCAACGGCTTAGTTACCCCCTTAGTTACCCCCTCAACCGTTTAGTTACCCCCTTACTTACCCCCTTACCTTACCCGCCCCTTTATCCCCTTAGTTACCCCCTACCCACCTCCTTACCCCCTTAGTTACCCCCTCAACGGCTTAGTTACCCCCTTAGTTACCCCCTCAGCCCCTTCCTAACCCCCTCAGTTATCCCCTCAGCCCCTTACTTACCCCCTTACCCCTCTACCCAGCCCATTACCCCCCTCCTCCCCCTCCCCTTCACCCCCAGCCCGCTGCCCTCAGGACCCCCAGTGCCACCCCCAGGGCTTTCCCCGCTCCCTGCACCCCTCCTCAGCCCATCATCAATTCTCTGAACGTTACCTGCCAGGCTTTGCTTCTCGTTTGTGCTGTAGGGTACAGCAGGTTGATGGTGAAAGCGGTCCGTCAATTCGGGGTGTGAAAATCCCCGTGCTGGAGGGGGGACGCGCCGAGATCCCTCCCAGCAGCTCTTTGCTAAGAAATGTCAGGACGCCCAGAGAGATGCTCTGGAGATGCCCTCTGCACATGTTTGTTCAGCCAAAACCTCTCCGCTATTAAATGAGCAACGTAGCTGAGGGGATTGATTATCATATGCAAAACCAAGGGAGCGCTACGCATGGATAGCTGCTCAATTAGGTTTTTATCACTTGCAGAAATGCCAAGTCCCTTATACCACATATTGACAATCAATCTTGTCCATCTAAAGCTGGCCTGGAAGGGCAATGCAAACATTCCCCACGCTTACAGAGCAACCGTTGAAACCTCTGGCTTGAACAGTGCATTAATGTTGAAAGTGCCATAGCTTGCGTGTGCCGACACTGTGTAGCTAACTGATAAACCTTACACGTGGATTAAAAATAATCAGTGGAGATGGTTTTCTAACTTTTCCATTGTCTGTTATCTCTGCGTGTTTTCCAGTAGGTTTATTTAAAGAGTGTGCCAGAGCAAACACGTGCGTGGGGATATCTGGGGGATTCTGCACAGAGAATGGCTGCTGCACATCCAGCGCAGATCAAATTAACAGTAACTTATCGGGGAAGAATTTTAATGATTTGATAAATAGACAAACTGATAGGTGTTACATGTGTGCATTTATTATAGCAGTTAGCTTTGTAACCAGACGAATCGTGCAAATGTTCATAACGTAAAAGGACGAGCTTTGAGCAGATAGCTTGCTTAGAGCATTTGTCAATTAATTTCAGTTTATCTTCAATATCATGTCCACTCTGCAGAAGGTTCTGTGGCTTAATGTTAATTGTCTCTCAGTGATGCAGTTGGGGAGGCACGAAAGCGACCGATGCGATTTTGTGAGGTTATACCTCTGGTTCTGATCCCTACCCCGCTGTTTTTCTCATCCTTCCCCCTACAACTTTAGTCGATAAGTCGATTCTTAGAAATACTTAAATAGATGTGTTTTGTGTGCTTGTGATCCTAATTACAGCCCACCAAACCCTCTGTCTCTTACCATTAAGCTCTGAAGGTGCCTGGGCACTGTAGGCAGTATAGTTAGCAGCTTCAAAGTTCCTGGGAACTAGTCCTGGATCTAATTTACCTTTTTTTTTTCCCCCTGCCTGCAGGAGGGATGATTAGCAGGATGCCTAGCTCATGATTGTCAGCTTTCTGGATATTAATTTTTATTATTAATTTTTATTATTAATTATATTCATTTATATTAATTTATCTTTTATTTAACCGTAGTTCCTGGGGCTTTTGGTCAGGTGGGAATTCTCCGATCGTACCCGATGTATGCCGCAGAGTCAGTCTTCTACAAAATACAGCAACAGCTTTAGAAGGCTCTTGCAAGAGGAGGTGCTGGTGCTATAGCTATAGCTGTGTTTCTTCCAGGACATCTTCTGGGTTAGCCTGACTGTTGAGAGCAGAACTGTTTTTTGTGCGTATAGTCACTGCAATTCAGCATTACTAAAATTGAAAATATTTAGATTCACTGATTTTAATGGGTAGTATGGTCCTGACTGTCGCAGTAGATAATTGCTGAACTTCTGGTTTAGTTGGTTTTCACGGGAGGGTGCGAAGAGGAAGAGTCCTGGAACAAGTCTGTAGGTCAGGAGCTGTTCAGGCGTAGAGTTTCCTGATAGCCTTGCAGATTGACGACCTGCTGGTGAATTTTGGCAGAGGTTTCAAAACTTTGAACCTTGCCAAGGTCACTTGGAAGTGCAGAAAGTGATAGGTAGTTGTAAATCAATCTTAGGTGAATTTTAGGTTTACCAGAAGTGTAGCGATCCTATGCCAGGGATCAACCTCGTCGTCGTCTTCTGAATATTTGCTGTATAATATCTGTCTTCAAGGTCCGTGGAAGGTGGTATCGCAGCATATGCTGTTGACTGCGTTTCTGTAATTAAACAAGTGTTTTTTCTTTCAAGCAGGGAATAATTAGCAGAATGACAGAAACTGTGAAAAATATTGTACCGGCCTGGCTGCAGAAGTATTTCAATAAGCGTGAGGAGGAGTGTGTAGACAGAAATGAATCTGCAAACCAGGAGGAGACTCCGGTAAACTATCACCACGATTATTCAGATGAAGATACCATAATCGATGAGAGATTCACGCCTGAACCAGCAGGAATTAGTAGACGAGGTATGTGAAAAATCATTTGGAATTCTGGCCATCTGTATTTATTCACAGATTTCTAGTTTTGAATCTGAATTTCAAAAGGAAATTGGAATGAGGGTTTTGACAGAATGAAAAAAACCCAAAAAAAGTCAAAACAACTGTTTGTGAAACCGTCTTAGCTTTAAACTGTATACACAGTTACGAAGCATACATCTTATGCTCTTGGAAGGCATCAGTTAACTTTAGGTACTCTATTAGCCAGGTGCTAAATGCTGAAAATAAGTCATTTGCAAGTGTGCTGGGTTGCATTTTCCATCTTTTAAAAGATATGGAATGAAAATCTGTCTAATTGCCTAAGGCAATTAAAAAAATTAATTTGTTTTGCAGTCTTCGAAACAAAAGACTAGATGCTAGAATGGCAGAGGAAAATTCCGTCTCGTGTCCCGACTTTGTTTGTTTTGTTTTGTTTTTATTTTGTTTTGGGCTTTGATCAATTTAGTAAAGTTCCTCGTTAACTTGATGGTGAACTGGGGAACTTGTGCACGGATGTGGTTTATGAGATTATTATCCTTAAAATATTCAATAACTTTAAGGTCTACGCGGGGGGAGGGGGTGTCTTTGAAAAGGTATTTGGACCGTTGGCAACGAGGTTTGCAACTCCTTTACCTCATGAAAGATTAATTTGTCTTATATCCAGTGCCCCTCACTGTTCCTGTAGTCCTGTTGTATAAATTTGCATCTATTCTTATTTGAGTTTCTCTTAAATTAGCTGTTTTGGGGAAGTCAGCTTTTAATAAGTAAAGAAGTTTTGTCTGAGCGTGCGTAGGTAACCATAGATAATGTGGAAAGTCAGTTGCTTCTGTTGTTGGCAGAATCAAAAAATAAGGAGGAAATATCTTTGCCTCCAATCTCATCTAATTGTAAACAAGGAGATTGATGGCTTTCTGTGTAGCTGTAGCTTGGGAATGAGTTTGGAGAAAAGAATAGAGAAGGTCTTCGTGACTGAGGAACACATGTTGGCTTTCCTATGTAACTGCGTGAAAGGAGCTTTCAGTAAGAACAGCTGCACTGCAAGCTTGCTAACTCCAGGAGATCAGGAGCAGGTGGACACCCTGGAACCTTTTGCAGCTTATGTTGCTGTCCGTGGGTGTTGCTTACTATGCTTAAGAATAAGATTTTTTTTTTTAATTATTACTACATTTTGAAACCAATGTGTTTCTTCAGTTCTGAGGTATCAGTGTGCTGGAGCCTATATTGGGTGGCCTTCCGCCTGAATACCTTTCTGTATCTCAAACGGTGCTGTCCTAAAAATCTGCTCATGGTTTGGAGAGCTAATTAGTGGTACTGCAGTGGTTATGAAGATTGAACTAACTAGTTTAAGCTTCAGTTCAAGTATCAAGAGGATAGTGGCTCAAAGTCATTTGAATTGCCCAGATTCCTGGGAGAGACAGTAGGCTTTCATCAGGCAAAATACCCATGAATAGTTCCATTCATTTAGCAAGATAGACTTCAAGGCCACCTATTCCAGGCCACTGGCATTGTTTGCAGACCCTTTGCTTCAAGAGGGAAAAATGCTCATCTGGTTACTTGGGTCAACATCCTTGTCCCTTGGGTCAAAATCCCAATAGTTAATGGGTAGGAGATGATGTTTTGCCTCTAACGTGAGCTGATATGGAAGAACTTGGGAAAAAAGTACTGCAAACGTTCATTTTCATGTTGTGTATTCAGATTAATGTAACCTTTGTTCCAATATTATGGAAGCTGCAGTGTTATCTGTAATTTACCGTGTAATCTCAAATTTTGTAAAGCTTATTGCAAGCTGTACATGGGAGAAGGAGTATATATGTTTGATTTAGTGAACGGCCAAGTCAGCGTTAGAGCATTTGAGCACGGGGTCAGAATGTGGTGTTGTAAAACCTCATAGTTAACTACTTCTGGATGCAACATTAATACTGTGTATCGCAAGCAGTGTTGTTGTTGTAGCCAGACAGTTAGATGCAACCGTATCTGGGTGAGGAAGAAGTTAAATTTGGCTTCTCTCTTTTTGCGCTTAGAACTTGGCAATAGCATGGCTGTCGATAGGAAACAGGTTTTGGCTTCTGTGAGCTTGTCTATAGCAAAGCTAATTATCTCCCTGTTCTTGTCTAGAACCATCCACAAGTAGATCAGCACTGAACTTCCCAGTTGTGTTAACAAGGCCCTCTCTTCATCGGAGCCGTCTGAATTATACCACGCTGGATTCTCCTGTCCCACCTTGTCAGCCCTCGACATCTTCTGTATTTGGCATTGGCAGTCCTAGGCTGTCCTTGATAAAAGAAATAGAAGATTCTACCTCTCAACAAGACGATGATAACATCTCAACAACCAGTGATTCCTCCTCTAGAGCATCTGATGAAGGTGATTTTTGTGTTCTCTGTTTAATTGACTTTTTTTTTAATGTGAAGTACCTTGCGTTCTTTAATATTCCACATCACCTTAGTAAATAAAATAGGTGAATGTCAACTTTGGATGCGAGAATTAAATTGAATTTTTAGTGTTTTAGAAGTATATAATCCTATCACCTTTTTAATAGAAGCGTGCTTTGGAATACGTTTATGATACCCTGATGTTAGAAAGAGTCAATGCTGAAATATACACATTCAGCTAGGTTATATGTAAATTTTGAACTGGGACGGTAGGAAATCAGGCTGACTTGCCGTAGCTTGACAACTAGGCTGATTGTCTAGAAGGAAGAGTGACTCAGAATATCTAACAGACAGCTGGTTAAATGTGAATAAGTGCAGGTGACAAATAGGAACACGAGATGTTTTCCTGTGTTTCAGCAAGAGAAGATAAAGAAACTACTCTGTCATAAGCTATAGGCTGTTTTTTGACCTTTCTTGGTAGAAGGCTTCAGCTGTCAATACTTTCATGTCTTTTGCCAAATTCATTGAGGAAAGCACACCATTTTAAAATAAAAAATAAGCATCGTGTCGATGTAGGTTGGTACGTAGGTCTTCTCGCTGAAAGGGCGAACAGCAGGTTTGCAGCTTTTTCTAGTCCCCCATATAGACAGGGACTGACGTGTGCTCAGCAGGTTTTGCAGAGAACTTTTGTACAGCTGAGTAGTAGAGTAGAGTTGCTGGGCTTTAGCAATATAACCTGAGTGCACTAGAACTTTCTGGTGTGTCTTCGTAAAACATACATGGGCAGAAGATCGTTAACTCTTAGAGCAGCCTTTGGGGAATCTTCCAGGTTTAAAACCTATGCGATTATGATCTGTGCTGGCCTCCAGCCTTTTACCAACATAGAAAAAAGCTTTGTCCGTACAAATGCACTGATGTTTATGCGGTCCTCTTTTATCTTAGCCTGAAGGAAAAAAATATCTGCATTGGAAGCACAGTATTAACTTGGTAAGATTGCTGAAAACTACTTGCAGCTCTGTGAACAGTTTTCAAGTTTGTAGGTGATACTTGGTTTTCAGTCTGTACGTGAAGTTGATCTATTTAAAGAAGCTGAAGTCATGCTTATTTTTCTGTATTGAAGAACTTGAATTAGTGTGATCTTTATTGTTAAAGTTCTGTACGTACGAGAGGCATTTACATCTAGCATACGTCATTTTGGCAGATGTTGCAGTTTTAAAAAATACTTCATCGTCACTGCTCTGGCCCACAGAAGCTGAAAGAACTCATTCCCTCTCGCAGCATTCTGCAGCTAGCTCTAAGAAACCTGCATTCAGTTTATTTGTTTTTGGAGGACTGTGTCCTGTAAGTACTGCACAGTATTTCTTTTAATCAGTTTGAATGTGTACCTGTTTTTCTATCCACTTCTCATACTGTGTTTCCGTAGGTACGTGGAAGCACGTCTGTTTTTAAGCAAAACCAGCTTGGGTTTTCTCCATTTTACCCCGGAAAGACGGCCTATGCCGGTGGTGCAGCTGTAAGATCAAGGCAGCCAAAGACGGAACCTTATCAGGTATGAGAAAAGTAGTGTAGTGGGAAATAGTGATGGAAATAAAAAAAGCAGCACTGCCAAAGGAGCTTTGAGCAGGGAGCTGAATATGTGGTAACAGTTGCTCTTCTGCCCTCTTGGTCTACAAAAATAGACGTCTGAGATTGATTTCTGTTTAAATTCTTTAATGACAGTTTTTACCACAGGTAATACTTGTCAGAAAGAACAAGAATGACAGTTTGGGCTAGTTGTTGGTAGTTGGGGTTTCCTCTGTTGTTAGGTCTTTCAAAAAATTCCATTCAAGTGCCATTGTCTGCCTCTGACTACATTACGTTAAAATAACTTGATGCAAAAAAACCAATGACAGCATAACTTTGAAAACTTGTGTTTATGGTAGCAAAAGCTACAGTAGTCAAACCTGGCTAATATTTATCTGTGGATCTTCTTTTCCAAGCATGCCTACATTCATGCTATGGATATGTTGTATAAACCTGCAGTCTTTGAAAATATCTAAAATCAACTTTGCTGATCCTTTGTTCTTCTGGTACACAGAGGCATGCAGGACTAAATGCAGTCCCAAGATAAGCAGTAACATGCTTTCTATTTTGAACGATTCATATAGTTCTTGGAGAGAGTTATTTGCCCCCAAGAGTTCTTGGAAATAGCAAATAAAAACTGCTGACAACTCTGATTAGCTAGAGCTGAATCGAAAAGGAAAGTCAAATCA